>NC_091989.1:30507694-30807694 GCF_044704955.1 Pristiophorus japonicus
CTTTCTCTTCACCTCCCCTCTTTCTCTTCACCTCCCCTCTTTCTCTTCACCTCCCCTCTTTCTCTTCACCTCCCCCTCTTTCTCTTCACCTCCCCTCTTTCTCTTCACCTCCCCTCTTTCTCTTCACCTCCCCTCTTTCTCTTCACCTCCCCTCTTTCTCTTCACCTCCCCTCTTTCTCTTCACCTCCCCTCTTTCTCTTCACCTCCCCTCTTTCTCTTCACCTCCCCTCTTTCTCTTCACCTCCCCTCTTTCTCTTCACCTCCCCTCTTTCTCTTCACCTCCCCTCTTTCTCTTCACCTCCCCTCTTTCTCTTCACCTCCCCTCTTTCTCTTCACCTCCCCTCTTTCTCTTCACCTCCCCTCTTTCTCTTCACCTCCCCTCTTTCTCTTCACCTCCCCTCTTTCTCTTCACCTCCCCTCTTTCTCTTCACCTCCCCTCTTTCTCTTCACCTCCCCTCTTTCTCTTCACCTCCCCTCTTTCTCTTCACCTCCCCTCTTTCTCTTCACCTCCCCTCTTTCTCTTCACCTCCCCTCTTTCTCTTCACCTCCCCTCTTTCTCTTCACCTCCCCTCTTTCTCTTCACCTCCCATCTTTCTCTTCACCTCCCCTCTTTCTCTTCACCTCCCCTCTTTCTCTTCACCTCCCCTCTTTCTCTTCACCTCCCCTCTTTCTCTTCACCTCCCCTCTTTCTCTTCACCTCCCCTCTTTCTCTTCACCTCCCCTCTTTCTCTTCACCTCCCCTCTTTCTCTTCACCTCCCCTCTTTCTCTTCACCTCCCCTCTTTCTCTTCACCTCCCCTCTTTCTCTTCACCTCCCCTCTTTCTCTTCACCTCCCCTCTTTCTCTTCACCTCCCCTCTTTCTCTTCACCTCCCCTCTTTCTCTTCACCTCCCCTCTTTCTCTTCACCTCCCCTCTTTCTCTTCACCTCCCCTCTTTCTCTTCACCTCCCCTCTTTCTCTTCACCTCCCCTCTTTCTCTTCACCTCCCCTCTTTCTCTTCACCTCCCCCCTCTCTCCCGCTTTCTCCCGCTTTCTCCCGCTTTCTCCCGCTTTCTCCCGCTCTCTCCCGCTCTCTCTCTCTCTCTCTCTCTCTCTCTCTCTCTCTCTCTCTCTCTCTCTCTCTCTCTCTCTCTCCTCTTCCCCCCCTCGCTCTCTCTTTTCTCCTCTCTCTCTCTCTCTCTCTCTCTCTCTCTCTCTCTTCTCCCCCCCTCTCTCTTTTCTCCCCCCTCTCTCTCTCTCTTCTCCCCCCCCTCTCTCCCCCTCTCTCTCCTCTCCTCTCTCTCCCCCCTCTCTCTCCTCTCCCCTCTCTCTCTCTCTCTCTCTCTCTCTCTCTCTCTCTCGTCTTCCCCCCTCTCTCTCTCGTCTTCCCCCCTCTCTCTCTTGCTCTCCTCCTCCCCCCCTCTCTCTCTCCCTCCTCTCTCTCTCCTCTCTCTCTTCTCTCTCCTCTCTCTCTCTTCTCTCACTCTTCTCTCTCTCTTTTCTCCTCCCCCTCGCTCTCTCTCTCTCGCTCTCTCTCTTCTCCTCCCCCCCTCTCTTTCTCTCTCCACCTCCCCCTCTCTCTCGCTCTCTCTCTCACGCTCTCTCTTTCTCTCGCTCGCTCTCTCTTTTCTCGCTCTCTCCCCCTCCCCTACCTCTCTTTTCCCCCCCCCCCCCACCCCTCGCTGCCAGAGACACTGACAGAGAAGTGTCACTGGGGGTGAGGGCGTCCCAGTGTGCTGTTGGAGAGCTCCCGGTGCTGCAGTAGGTGAGTAGAAATAATTTTTTATTTATTGATCTTTTTTTAATATTTTATTTATTTTTTGATTGATTTATTGGTTGATTTATTGATTTACTTATTAATGATGATGGTTCTTTATTTGTAAAAGTGAAGTGTTTAATGTTTGTATACCCCCACCTTCTCGTTCCCTACGCCTGATTTCTAAGTGTAGGCAAGGATTTTCTGAGCTTACAAAAATCTACACTTACTACAAACTAACTTAGAATGGAGTAAGTTTTTGCTGCCTAAACTTGCAAAACAGGCGGAAGTGGCTGGACACACGCCCCCTTTTGAAAAAATAATCTGTTCTAAAATGAAACTATTCTAACTCACTAGAACTGGAGCAAACTAAATGCTGAAAATAGGAGCAACTCAGGCCAAAACCTGAGCCCCAGAAGTGAGAATTGTGGTCTGAGTAAATAGCAGCTATTCTGGGTGGGTGATAAGTAAGGTCTGCATAGGCTTAATGTTAAGGTTGGTGGTTCTTTCACATGTTCATGACTGATATCGAAGATGATAGTTCAATTTTGAAGTTTGCCCATGATGCCAAATGAGCAGGGCTGGTTAGTACAATGGAAGATGGAGGACAAGTTAAAGAAGGACTTGAAATGTTTGGGAAGCAGGGCAGCCAATTGGCAGATACGGTTTAATGGAGATAATTGTAAAATCATGCATTTAGGATTATGAAATAAGCATAGAGAAAAAATTTAGGAACATGGTAGATCAAACCCTCAAGACAGCAAGCCATTGTCTAGCTGCTGTCAAGAAAGAAAATGGGATGGGTTGTACAAATGGAATGTGGATGTGGATTGAGTGGGATCCTGTAAATGCCATACCTGGAGTATTTTGCACAGTTCTTGAACTCTCACTACAGGAAGCATGTGACTGAGCAGATGACGGTGCAGAGAAGAGCTTACTCGAGTGCTTTGGGGACTGGAGAATAAAGGACAGACTCTCAGCACTCTGACTGTCCTCTTTAGACAGGAGAAGACCAAAAGGGAATACAATTGAGATATTCAAATTATTTTGGTATAGCAGAACAAGAAGACATAAGTGTAAACTGAAATGGGATAGATTCAGTTGAATGCAAGAAAATATTACTTCACTGAGATGGTGGTCAGTATGTGGAGGAGCTTACCAAGGGAGGTTGTATAAGTAAACAGTTTGGATCTCTTGATGGTCAAATTAGGAAAGTATCTTGAACAGAAACCCATTGGTTACAGCTACTCATACAGCAGGAAGGAGGACTAGATGCACTGGTTTTTCCTGGCCTTGAGATTTTCAATATTTCTATCAGATGATGAACTTTTCCATGTATCCTGTCGAAAGTGCAAGGGCTGCTCGAAGAATCTGCCCGGATACGGGAACAGTGTTCCGATTGGTTTAGCTTTTCTAGAAACTGAGTTGGGAGGAAAAGTGCACAAAAGAACAAATCGAGTTTCTTGTAGGTAGTATTAGCAGTGGAAGAGGGATGGGTGACCAGGTGAAATAATTGATGATTAAAGAATAAGGACTAATAGTGGAGCCACCAAAATGAGAGGTGGCAGCTGTTCGGCTTATTATAAACATGACAAATTAAATTAAACTGATTTTTGAAGCATACGGGGGAGATCAAGATGGAATGATTCTGGTAATGCAAGAAAAGGGAGGCTGTGAGCTCTGGAGGAATGCAATGTTATTTTGAGCATAGATTGAAGTAACTTATATTTACCCAATATAGGTCACTAGTGAGCGCAAATGGAAGATTGTGCACTAAGAAGCATAGCTGATGTAGGTGTAAGCAGATTATTTTGGTTAGATTGAATGTAGAGCGGGTGGATACTGGTTTAAAATTAACCCGCCTCGAACAATAATCCTGGAAACAGGGATGTTGTCTGTGGATGTCAGCAAGTCAGGGTTAAATAGTGGAGGTGCCTGGATGGGTAAGTATTCTGGAGTTTTGCTTGACTATCATTTGGAGATCAAGGATTATTTAGATTAAATAGTCCATGTTTTTATTTGGAAATGAGTGGGCTTCACGAACTCAATGAGCTTTGCTGGTCCATGTTTTGTTTTGAGTAAAATAAGATGTTTGCCACACCATGATTACTAATTTAAGATCTGTTGTCAGACCCATTCAACAACTTAATTAGTTTTAAGATAGGTTGGAGATGACAGAACATGAGAAAAGGAATTATTTCTTAATTGGAAAATTAAAAAAAATTGTGTATTCATTTGTATTTATACTCTTTGTGCTTTGCTTTTGTTTTGCAGTTCAGTTTTGGAAATGTCACCTCGAACTTGGATATTCTGTACATTTGCCGTCCTTTATTTAGGTTTTAAGCCTGGAATTGAAGGATATGATCAATTTAACAGCTCTACAAAGCTGCTACATTTGGCCATGGACGACACCACTGGGCGAGTGTATGTTGGGGCAGTGAATTCCCTCTATCAACTAACAGCAGAACTCCATCAGGAAGAGAGAACAAAAACTGGTCCGGAACCTGATGATCCAAAGTGTGTCCCACCAATAACAGAAGCATGCAAAACTGCAGTACTAACTGATAATTACAATCAACTTATTTTAATAGACAAAGATAAGGATAGACTTGTGATATGTGGAAGTTTATATAGAGGCATTTGCTCATTATGGCAGTTGAATAACATCAGTAAACTCATTTATGAAAATGAGTATGGTGGAGAAGCTACTTTTGTGGCAAGTAAAGAATCAACTGTGGGGCTCATCGCTACCATGAACGAATCAAAAGAGGGACCCAAGCAGGTGATTTTTGTTGGAAAGAGTCAGACAACATATTCAACTGCAATAATTAGCACAAGAACACTTTCTCCAATCGGATCGTGCTCGTATTTTGAGCTTATTCAAGATACTTCAGCTGTGAAACCAGACTCTCATCGACAGTATCGACATGACTTTAAATTTTCATTTGAAGATGGTACTTTTGTTTATTTCATTTTTTCTCGAACAGATGGAACACAGCATGAGGCTCCTCAAACCTATATATCGCGTATTTGCCTTAATGATGTCTTTTACCATTCCTACATTGAAATGGTCCTGGAATGTGATGATTGTAATCTTGTGCAGTCAGCTTACGTCACTAATCCTGGAGAAAAACTCGCTCGGAACATGACCGATTCAGGGACTTATGGGATTGTAACTTCACAGGATAAAGTACTCTTTGCCGTGTTTAACAGAGGTAGCCAAAAAACAGCCTCTCCTGATAAATCTGCTGTCTGCATGTTCTCTTTGAAGCAGATAAATGAAAAGATTGAAGAATATAGAGAAATCTGCTACAGTAACCAAGGGAAACAAGATGGAAAAGACGTTGTTTATAATCCTTACAGATCTGACAATAATAAGTTCAATTGTCCTAAGGATTTGAACAAGGTAACAAGGACTCGATATTAATTTACCTCTGTGGTATTTTTAATTTTTTAATGAAATGAGATTTAATTCTATACTGTATATTGAAATACTTAAATTTTTATTTGTGGTCACCAAACATTGGGACACTCTCAAGTCAATCAACACCTAATAGGAACACTACCCTTTTTAGACCGAATAATGAAACACTCTCCACTTTTATTTAGACGAGTATTTGTGCTTCCATGAGGCTTTTTAAAAAACACACACACACGCGCACACATTACTCTGATGATGGATAATCAGTTTTAAACTCCATGTGACGAATGCTTAAGGCAGCACGGTATCTGGCTGTAAACTAGATTGTCGACAGTGGCGACCCTGCCGTAGCAAAATTTACCACTTAACTGTTTTGCATGAAAAATTGAAGAATATGGAGAAATCTGCTTATAGTAACTAAGGGAAACAAGATGCAAAAGGTGTCGTTTATAATCCTTACATATCTGACTAAGTTCAATTGTCCTAAGGATCTTGTTTTATTAATTCTGGGGATGTGGGCGTCGCTGTCACGGCTGACATTTATTGCCCATGAGACGATGGTGTGAGCTGCCATTTCAGAGGGTAGTTAAGAGTCAACCACATTGTGGGTCTGGAGTCACATATAGGCTGGCAGATAAAGACGGCAGGTTTCTTTCCCTAAAGGACGCTAGTGAACTAGTTGGGTTTTTACCACAATCCGGCAGTTTAATACTAGCTTTTTATTCCAGATTTATTTAATTAACTGAGTTTAAATTCCAGCTGCCGTGGTGGGATTTGAACTGGATCTTTAGTCCAGACCTCTAGGTCACTAGTCCAGTAACATAACCACTATGCTACCGTACCCTTAAGGATTTGAACATGGTAACTAGGAACTGGATGGGAAAATGGAATAAGATTTAAAGTGAATTAACCCTTTCCGTATGCTTTTGCAATATACAGCACACTAATAATTTTTACTTAGATTCCGCAACACACAGATGCCATTTGACCCTGTTCAAGTGCCAGCTCTCTTCAACTTGGTGGGCCATAAATTGCAGCCTCTCCGGGTGCGTACGATGTGCGCACGCGCCCGAAGAGGCCTCGCAAGTGTCGGGTTTAGGCGCGCAAAATGCGTGCACCTAAACCCGCCAGTTGCAATCTGCCAAAAATTTCTTGTGACAGATCACACGCATCCCTGGGAGAAGGGCCTCCGTGGGCTGAGATTTAGGCTTTTTGCCCAACTCCTGCCCAGCTAATGTTCTTAAAACTCTTACACCTGGTAAAAACAGTCATAAGGCCTGCTTTTACCAGCTTAAGAGTTTTAAAAGATAGAAAAATTTAATTTTATCACTAATTTTTATATTAAAAACCCTGTTCATTAAGAAGTTTATTTTTAACCTTATTAAAACATTTTTACATTTTTTTTCTAAAACATTTAATTCAATTTCAATTAATTTTAAATATGTGAGGTGTTTTTTTAATTTATGTTTTGTGTTTTTGGGGATATTCTCATTGATAGTAATGGGAGCTCCATATATATGGAACTCACCATTATTATCAATGAGAATACTCCATTTTCATTGGCGGTCCAGGCCCATGCGATCCCAGGATGCGCGGCCCTCTGCACTGGGTTGTGTATCTAGGCCTCGGATCAGAATGTTCGTTCCTCTGGGACCACCAGGTACTTTAGTTAAAAAAAAATTCGGACCGAAGCATCCGCCCGTGGGAAGCCTCCAACTGCAATTTCTGGCCTGATATATGCTCCAGTTTCATTTCCCCGCTTGCTCTCCATTCTAGAATCACATCTGCTTATATATACCCACCTGCTTTAGGTAGTTATTGTTCTATGTGAGGTGAAAATAAATATAGCTTTTGCATTACATGCAGGAAATTCATCTGGATTTTTGCTAGCAGCATTATTTATACAATGGAGACCAGTCACTGTAAGTTTGAGGGGCTGATTGATATGTCTGAATACAATTATGTAATTTGCCATGTTCTTGCCCACTCAGTCAACCTGTCTATATTAATCTCTGCAGCCTCTTTTGTATCCTCCTCCCAGCTTACTTTCCCACCTAACTTTTTATCATCAGCAAGCTTGGATATGTTACACTTAGTCCCTTCATCGAAGTCATGAATATAAATTGTAAATAGCTGAGGCCCAAGCACTGATCCTTGCGGTACCCCGCTAGTTACAGCCTGCCAACCCGAACAGGTCTCGTTTATTCCTACTCTCTGTTTTCTGTTCATTAACCAATCCTCAATCTATGCTAAAAAATTATCCCCAATCCCATGAGGCCTAATTTTGTGTGGCACCTTATCGAATGCTTTTTGAAAATCCAAATACACTACATCTACTGGTTCCCCTTTATCGATCCTACTAGTTAAATCTTCAAAAAACTGTAACAGATTTGTCAAACATGATTTCCCTTTTATAAAACCATGTTGACTCTGTCTAATCATATTACAATTTTCCAAGTGCCCTGTTACCATGTCCTTAATAATAAATTCTAGTATTTTGCCTACTACTGATGTCAGGCTAACTGGCCTTTAGTTCCCCGTTTTTTGTTCCTCTTCGTAAATAACGGGGTTATGTTTGCTACCTTCCAATCCTGGGGGGCTGTTCTAGAATCTAGGAAATTCTGGAAGATTAATACCAGTGCATCCACTATCTCTGCAGCTAGCTCTTTTCAAACCCTAGGATGCAGGTTATCCGGTCCAGGGGATTTGTCGCCACTTAGTCCTATTAATTTCTCCAGTACTTTGGGCGGGATTTTCGGTTCTGCTCACTTCGGGGCTAATGGCGGCTTAGACAGTGGGGTTTGCGCCTCAGGCAGCAAAATTCATCAGCTGGGCCCGGAGTGTGGGGTGGAGAGTTACACACTTCTCTTAAGGCACTAGGCCAACTGAGCAACTGAAAATCCCGAGCTAAATGGTCGGCCTCGGAGCGCTGTAAGAGGGGCCTGGGAGGAGGGGGGTGGAAATATCTGGGGGGGGAAAACCACCAAAAACATTCCCAATAAATAGCTCATGCCACCACAACATAAATCGCAAAAAAAACCAAATCCCACTTACCGGAGGTCGACATTACTTAACTCACTGCAGCCAATACAGCTCGGACCACCAGCTTTCACAGGCGGTCCCAGCAGGGGACGCTTTACAGAGCGCTACGGATCAGGCGGTAGCCAAAAATCGAGCCGTGTCGTAACCCGGGGCGTTGCACACCGGCTCGTCTCTTCCGGACAGTAATGCTCCGCACCCAGTCGAAACCAGCACTGAACGTCCTGGCAGGGCGCTGGGAGCTGGCCATCCGCCCGGAAGTGCTTACTGCCGCCATTGCCGCCCCTCTGCTAACAGGGGCGGCAGAAGACCGAAAATCCAGTCCTTAAATATCTGGCTTTACTTATACTGAGTTTTTAAAGTTCCTTTAACCAAGTCATCTTCAGGGAATATAAACAAAGTTCTCCCTATCGTCCATCACAGCCAAATCCCTTCATCCTACGTATGATGATGATGAATTGTTGCTGGACTTTCTTCAAGGCCAGTATGTTTCCTTATTAAATTCAAACTCAGCTCGTGTTCAGAGTGAATTTTGATGGATTGGCGACATATTGCAAAGGATTCGGAAGTCAATTATGACTTCAATATTCTAACAGTTATCTATATGATAATGATTTAAATGTATAAAATTAATTTGTTTTTTTCAAAACTATGCTGTATTGTCAGTTTGCACTAGAGCACCCAAAACTGCACCAATTAGCTTTTATCAGCATTGTATATGCAAGCTAGTCATTAAATGTATACTGGGATCCTAAATTCTTTTGTTTATTTATTGTTCTAGTGCAAACTGACAATACAGCATAGTTTTGAAAAAAAACAAATTAATTTTATACATTTAAATCATTATCATATAGATAACTGTTCGAATATTGAAGTCATAATTGACTTCCGAATCCTTTGCAATATGTCGCCAATCCATCAAAATTCTTACATCCAAAGTGTACGACCTCACATTTTCTCACTCACTTATTTTTTGCTTGCCACCTTACAGCCATTTATTTCTCCATTGTGGATTTTTCCTTGAACCCCCAGAATCAGAAAAGATAGTTGAGGAAAAATTTGAGCAATCTGGGCTTTTCAGATCTCAGGAAGAGATGACTATCAGGAGAATCCAGCGGTATGAGATAATGAAACATTTAGAAAAACCAAGACTTTAACATTGCCTTAAGTTAATAGGTCAAATGGTCACAGGTCCAAGGGTCAAATGGTAAATTTAGAACAGATGTCAGGAAGTTCCTCATGCAAAGAATGCTAAACATGTGGAATGAACTTCTACATAGCAGTGTGGAGGCAAATATTCTGCAATTATTTAAGAACCGGTTCTGTTTGAGCTGGAGAGATACAACTATAGGTTTGTTCTGAATGATGAGTTAGGATGGCTTGAATGGACTTTCTCACCTATTGTGATCTCTCATTAGCTTTCTAACCAAGCTTATCCCAGGTCAGCAAATTTGAGCATAGTCAGAAATTACATACTTGAGGATCGATAAAGGGGAACCAGTAGATGTAGTGTATTTGGATTTTAAAAGCATTCGATAAGGTGTATTTGGATTTTCAAAAAGCATTCGATAAGGTGCCACTCAAAAGGTTATTGCGCAAAATTAGGCCTGATGGGATTGGGGGCAATATATTAGCATAGATTGAGGATTGGTTAATGAACAGAAAACAGAGAGTAGGAATAAACGGGACCTGTTCGGGTTGGCAGGCTGTAACTAGCGGGGTACCGCAAGGATCAGTGCTTGGGCCTCAGCTATTTACAATTTATATTCATGACTTCGATGAAGGGACTAAGTGTAACATATCCAAGCTTGCTGATGATAAAAAGTTAGGTGGGAAAGTAAGTTGGGAGGAGGATACAAAAGAGGCTGTAGAGAGATATAGACAGGTTGACTGAGTGGGCAAGAATACGGCAAATGGAATACAATGTGGGGAAGTGCAAAGTTATCCACTTTGTTGGAAAAACAAAAAAGCAGTATATTTGTTGAATGGTGAGAGACTTGGAAATGTTTGTATTCAGAGGGACCTGGGTGTCCTTGTACATGAATCACAGAAAGTTAACAACGGGTACAGTAAGCAATTAGTAAAGCAAATAGTAAGTTAGCACTTGTTACAAAGGGATTAGAACATAAGAGTACAGAAGTCTTACTGCAGTTATACACGGCATTGGTGAGGCCACACCTGGAGTACTGTATACAGTTCTAGTCTCCTTACCTAAGGAAAGACATACTTGCCTTAGAGGGAGTGCAATGAAGGTTCACTGGACTGGTTCCTGGGATGAGGGGATTGCCCTATGAGGAGAGATTGAGTAGATTAGGCCTATAGTCCCTAGAGTTTAGAAGAATGAGAAGTGATCTAATTGAAACATACAATTCTTAAGGGGCTTGACAGGGTTAATGCTGAGAAAATGTTTCCCCTGGCTGCAGAATCTAGAACACGGGGTCACAGTCTCAGAATAAGGGGTCGGTCATTTAGGTCTGAGATGAGGAGAAATGTCTTCACTCAAAGGGTTGTGAATCTTTGGAATTCTCTACCCCAGAAATGCTCAGTCATTGAGTATATTCAAGTCAGAGGTTGATAAATTTTGGGGAATGAAAGGAATTGACGGATATAGGGATAGCGCGGAAAGGTGGAGTTGAGGTAGAAAATCAGGCATGATCTTGAATGGCGGAGCAGATTCGAAGGGCCAAATGGCCTACTCCTGCTCCTATTACTTATGTTCTTATGTTACAAGAATGAAGGGAATTGGCAAACATAGAAACATAGAAAATAGGTGCAGGAGTAGGCCATTCAGCCCTTCTAGCCTGCACCGCCATTCAATGAGTTCATGGCTGAACATGCAACTTCTGTACCCCCTTCCTGCTTTCTCGCCATACCCCTTGATCCCCCGAGGAGTAAGGACTTCATCTAACTCCCTTTTGAATATATTTAGTGAATTGGCCTCAACTACTTTCTGTGGTAGAGAATTCCACAGGTTCACCACTCTCTGGGTGAAGAAGTTTCTCCTCATCTCGGTCCTAAATGGCTTACCCCTTATCCTTCGACTGTGACCCCTGGTTCTGGACTTCCCCAACATTGGGAACATTCTTCCTGCATCTAACCTGTCTAAACCCGTCAGAATTTTAAACGTTTCTATGAGGTCCCCTCTCATTCTTCTGAACTCCAGTGAATACAAGCCCACTTGATCCAGTCTTTCTTGATAGGTCAGTCCCACCATCCCGGGAATCAGTCTGGTGAATCTTCGCTGCACTCCCTCAATAGCAAGAATGTCCTTCCTCAAGTTAGGAGACCAAAACTGTACACAATACTCCAGGTGTGGCCTCACCAAGGCCCTGTACAACTGTAGCAACACCTGCCTGTACTTAAATCCTCTCGCTATGAAGGCCAACATGCCATTTGCTTTCTTAACCGCCTGCTGTACCTGCATGCCAACCTTCAATGATTGATGTACCATGACACCCAGGTCTCGTTGCACCTCCCCTTTTCCTAATCTGTCACCATTCAGATAATAGTCTGTCTCTCTGTTTTTACCACCAAAGTGGATAACCTCACATTTATCCACATTATACTTCATCTGCCATGCATTTGCCCACTCACCTAACCTATCCAAGTCACTCTGCAGCCTCATAGCATCCTCCTCGCAGCTCACGCTGCCACCCAACTTAGTGTCATCCGCAAATTTGGAGATACTACATTTAATCCCCTCGTCTAAATCATTAATGTACAATGTAAACAGCTGGGGCCCCAGCACAGAACCTTGCGGTATCCCACTAGTCACTGCCTGCCATTCTGAAAAGTACCCATTTACTCCTACTCTTTGCTTCCTGTCTGACAACCAGTTCTCAATCCACGTCAGCACACTACCCCCAATCCCATGTGCTTTAACTTTGCACATTAATCTCTTGTGTGGGACCTTGTCGAAAGCCTTCTGAAAGTCCAAATATACCACATCAACTGGTTCTCCCTTGTCCACTTTACTGGAAACATCCTCAAAAAATTCCAGAAGATTTGTCAAGCATGATTTTCCTTTCACAAATCCATGCTGACTTGGACCTATCATGTCACCTCTTTCCAAATGCGCTGCTATGACATCCTTAATAATTGATTCCATCATTTTACCCACTACTGAGGTCAGGCTGACCGGTCTATAATTCCCTGTTTTCTCTCTCCCTCCTTTTTTAAAAAGTGGGGTTACATTGGCTACCCTCCACTCGATAGGAACTGATCCAGAGTCAATGGAATGTTGGAAAATGACTGTCAATGCATCCGCTATTTCCAAGGCCACCTCCTTAAGTACTCTGGGATGCAGTCCATCAGGCCCTGGGGATTTATCGGCCTTCAATCCCATCAATTTCCCCAACACAATTTCCCGACTAATAAAGATTTCCCTCAGTTCCTCCTCCTTACTAGACCCTCCGACCCCTTTTATATCAGGAAGGTTGTTTGTGTCCTCCTTAGTGAATACGCGAACCAAAGTACTTGTTCAATTGGTCTGCCATTTCTTTGTTCCCCGTTATGACTTCCCCTGATTCTGACTGCAGGGGACCTACGTTTGTCTTTACTAACCTTTTTCTCTTTACATACCTATAGAAACTTTTGCAATCCGCCTTAATGTTCCCTGCAAGCTTCTTCTCGTACTCCATTTTCCCTGCCCTAATCAAACCCTTTGTCCTCCTCTGCTGAGTTCTAAATTTATCCCAGTCCCCGGGTTCGCTGCTATTTCTGGCCAATTTGTATGCCACTTCCTTGGCTTTAATACTATCCCTGATTTCCCTTGATAGCCACGGTTGAGCCACCTTCCCTTTTTAATTTTTACGCCAGACAGGAATGTACAATTGTTGTAGTTCATCCATGCGGTCTCTAAATGTCTGCCATTGCCTATCCACAGTCAACCCCTTAAGTATCATTCGCCAATCTATCCTAGCCAATTCACGTCTCACACCTTCAAAGTTACCCTTCTTTAAGTTCTGGACCATGGTCTCTGAATTAACTGTTTCATTCTCCATCCTAATGCAGAATTCCACCATATTATGGTCACTCTTCCCCAAGGAGCCTCGCACAATGAGATTGCTAATTAATCCTCTCTCATTACACAATACCCAGTCTAAGATGGCCTTCCCCCCTAGTTGGTTCCTCGACATATTGGTCTAGAAAACCATCCCTTATGCACTCCAGGAAATCCTCCTCCACCGTATTGCTTCCAGTTTGGCTATGTGCATATTAAAGTCACCCATTATAACTGCTGCACCTTTATTGCATGCACCCCTAATTTCATGTTTGATGCCCTCCCCAACATCACTCCTACTGTTTGGAGGTCTGTACACAACTCCCACTAACGTTTTTTGCCCTTTGGTGTTCTGCAGCTCTACCCATATAGATTCCACATCATCCAAGCTAATGTCTTTCCTAACTATTGCATTAATCTCCTCTTTAACCAGCAATGCTACCCCACCTCCTTTTCCTTTTATTCTATCCTTCCTGAATGTTGAATACCCCTGGATGTTGAGTTCCCAGCCCTGATCATCCTGGAGCCACGTCTCCGTAATCCCAATCACATCATATTTGTTAACATCTATTTGCACAGTTAATTCATCCACCTTATTGCGGATACTCCTTGCATTAAGACACAAAGCCTTCAAGCTTGTTTTTTTAACACCCTTAGTCCTTTTAGAATTTTGCTGTACAGTGGCCCTTTTTGTTCTTTGCCTTGGGTTTCTCTGCCCTCCACTTTTCCTCATCTCCTTTCTGTCTTTTGCTTTTGCCTCCTTTTTGTTTCCCTCTGTCTCCCTGCATTGGTTCCCATCCTCCTCCTCCCCAACAGCACTAGCAAACACTCCCCCTAGGACATTGGTTCCGGTCCTGCCCAGGTGCAGACCGTCTGGTTTGTACTGGTCCCACCTCCCCCAGAACCGGTTCCAATGCCTCAGGAATTTGAATCCCTCCCTGCTGCACCACTGCTCAAGCCACGTATTCATCTGCGCTATCCTGCGATTCCTACTCTGACTAGCACTTGGCACTGGTAGCAATCCCGAGATTACTACTTTTGTGGTCCTACTTTTTAATTTAGCTCCTAGCTCCTTAAATTCGTTTCGTAGGACCTCATCCCTTTTTTTACCTATGTCATTGGTACCAATGTGCACCACGACAACTGGCTGTTCTCCCTCCCTTTTTAGAATGTCCTGCACCCGCTCCGAGACATCCTTGACCCTTGCACCAGGGAGGCAACATACTATCCTGGACTCTCGGTTGCGGCCGCAGAAACTAGAGAGTAACCTTTCCCTTTGGTACAGGAATCCAGAACAAGGAACATATTAAAGGGGAAAGTGTGCCACTGAAAGTGTGGAACTTTCACCCGCTGCTCAGCTCTCTCTGTGGCTCTGTCCCAAATTCTGGGGACGGGTCATTTAAATAAAATGGGTGGGTGGCTGTCCCAATAAGGCAGCGTAATCCTGGTGTGTAACATGCAAGGAGGTGAGATAAAAATGTTTCTCTATACAGACCTCCAGTGACATCAGTCTTCCAACAGCAATTGATCCTTCTGGACTCTTTCTCCTCCCTGCCCCCACTTGGGACAGCAATTTTTAGATATGCATTGAAATGGGTAGAAACCTGGCAACAACAACTTGTATTTATATTGCGCCTTCAATGTAGTGAAACATCCCAATGTGCTTCACAGGAGTATTATGAGATAAAAATTTGACACCGAACCACATAAGTAGAAATTAGCGCAGGTGACAGAGGTATGTTTTAAGAGCGTCTTGAAGGAGGAAAGGGAAGCTGAAGGGTTTAGGCAGGGAGTTCCAGAGCTTTATGCCGAGGCAACAGAAGGCACGGCCACCAATGGTTCAGCGATTATAATCAAGGATGCTCAAGAGGACAGAATTAGAAGAGCACAGACATCTCTTGGGGGGGTGGGGGGGTGGGTGGGTGGTTGTTGGGCTGGAGGAGATTACAGAGATAGGGAGGGGCGAGGCCATGGAGGGATTTGAAAATAAGAATTTTGAAATTGAGGCGTTGCTTAACCGAAAGCCAATGTAGGTCAGCGAGCACAGGAGTGATGGGTGAGCGGGACGGTGCGAGTTTTGGATCACCTCTCGTTTACTTAGGGTAGAACGTGGGAGGCCAGCCAGGAGTGCGTTGGAATAATCAAGTCTTGAGATAACAGGCTTGGATAAGGGCTTCAGCAGCAGATGAACTGTGGCAAGGACAGAGACGGGCGATGTTACAGAGGTGGAAATAGGCGGTCTTAGTTATGCTGCGGATATGTAGTCAAAAGCTAATTTCAGGGTCAAATATGACACCAAGATTGGTTCAGCCTCAAACATATGTTGGGGAGAGGGATGGAGTCAGTGGCTAGGAAACAGTGTTTGTGGCGGGGACCGAAAACATTGTCTTTGGTCTTCCCAATATTCAATTGGAGAAAATTTCTGCTCACCCAGAACTGAATGTCGGACAAGCAGTCTGACAATTTAGAGACCTTGGAAGGATCACGAGAAGTGGTGGTGAGGTAGAGCTGGGTGTCATCAGCGTACATGTGGAAACTTACACTGTGTTTTCGGATGGTGTTGCCAAGGAGCAACATGTAGATGAGAAATAGGAGGGGGTCAAGGATAGATCCTTGGGGGACACCGGAGGTAACGATGCGGGGGTGGGAAGAGAAGCCGTTGCAGGTGATTCTCTGACTACGATTAGATAGATAAGAATGGAAATAGGCAAGTGCAGTCCCACCCAGCTGGTCGACAGTGGAGAGCTTTGGAGAAGGATAGAGTCGACAACCGTGTCGAAGGCTGCAGACATACCAAGAAGGATGAGGAGGGATAGTTTGCCTTTGTCACAGTCACAAAGGATGTCATTTGTGACTATGATGAGAGCCATTTTGGTACTATGGCAGGCACGGAAACCAGATTGAAGGGATTCAGATATGGAATTGCGGGAAAGATGAGCATGGATGTGGGAGGCGACAACATGTTCAAGGACTTTGGAGAGGAATGGGAGGTTGGAGATGGAGCAGATCCAGATGCCACACTGCCTTCCTCCAGCCGCCCCCTCTCTCTTCCCACCCCAACCCGGATCATACGATTTGGAGCTATCATAACATTTTTATTGATTAAATTGAACATAAGTCTAGATATAATGTCTTCATGAAAAGAGACTTGAAATTGTGTAATGCAAAACCTTAGAAGGCAGTTGATATGGAATCTATTGAAGTGTTTAAAAAGAAGATGGTTGTTTGTTTGTCCCGTATGGATATTAAGAATTAGAAGAAAGGGCAAGAGATGGGAATTGACGTTGTAGAGCTTTGATGACTCACAAAATGGTAAAGCAAGTTAGATGAGTCAAAGCATCTACCCCTGTTCCCATTAGCCTTTTTACTTTTCTCTGCACCATCTCAGGGCTTGACTGACTTGCTTGACCAAACTTAGACACGTAGTCCAAAATGCCTTCTGACTGTGTGGGCTTAGCATGCTGTCCTCCGACTTCTCATCTACTGATTTGGCTTTGATTACTCAGGATACAATAACCCAGCTCACAAAATTCAGCCACTCTGAGGCCTGGATAAGCCTAAATAAACTTTAGGCACTCTGCGCTTGTCCAGCGCCCAGGTACCTGTAATGGGGTGGAGAGAAATATTGCGGCCAATGTCTCATCCCAAAGATGGTGGAAACTAAGCTTGGAGTTCAGTGATGCGCCAAGTTTTTGCAGCTCTGGACTTAGCCAGAGAAGGCAGGTGGGGAGGTTAATGGATTCAGATCAGAGATGCTGATGAGAGGCAAAGAAGATGAGTTATTTTTTTATCCTAGCAGTTTTTACCTTTGTGGAAATGAGACTTCCTTCAAAAGCCTTCTGGAAGTTGTAATATATAATGTGCATCCTATTGCCATTGTACACTAATTCCTGTTGTCAGCTTATTACTTGGGTATCTTGGGAAGGTGCCAACTTAAAAGGCACTGGGCAAAACCTTCAACTTCAGTGAATGGAAAAGAAAATCAAGTGGGTTATACAATGGGTGGCTGATCTGCTGCCCATTTTGCATCCCCTTTGGAGTTGAAAGTTTTGCCCACTGTGCCTTGAAAATGTAGTCAGAGTTTTCAAGACACAAAGATAGGAGAGCCACATCATGCACAAATGGCAAGGAGATTCATTTTAATATTGTATTATGTGGTTGCTAACTGGTATAAAAAAGATTTTAGAAGACAACTCCTTTAAGTAGTGTATTCATTTCACAAAAGCATTACATAATTGTTAACACTGAGGGCAATCTTTCTATTTACCCATCTATTGATTTATGAAAATTAGAGCTAACGTCCATTCCTTCTTTTATTGCTGCACCAAGGGCCAAGCAAAGGCATATCCTTGCAGTGGAGAACATCTTCCATACCCCATTGCAAGTAAAGGGGGTGTTACTGCTGAAGCACTGAAACAATATGGGACCAATTTATCAGCAATAGCTGTGATCGTGGAGAATGAAAATACAATTGCCTTTTTAGGCAACATAAAAGGAGAAATTCATAAGGTAAGACTTTAAGGGGAAACTTCCTACTTTCTGACATTAAAAAACCCACATGAATGGGATCTGTCTGGGAAATTTCAACTCATCACCTAGCTGGGAGAAGCTTTTCAGCTTTTCCATTACTTGGAAAGAAAAGAAAGCAGGACCATTGCTACCTTTCAAATAATATCAGTATGGTTATCCCTGGTCCGCGCGAGAGCCCCTGGCCCCAATTGTTCAGCGTTTCTTTTTATACATTCTGGATCTGATTCTTTGTGACCAGTTGCACCGTTCCCTATTCTGTATCAGTACTGAAGCCATATTTTATTTTGTATTTACTCTTGAATCTGCGATCACTTTCCAATGAGTCATTTTATAGTAGAGAGTGGAATTCTCTACCACAGAAAGTAGTTGAGGCCAATTCACTAAATATATTCAAAAGGGAGTTAGATGAAGTCCTTACTACTCGGGGGATCAAGGGTTATGGCGAGAAAGCAGGAAGGGGGTACTGAAGTTTCATGTTCAGCCATGAACTCATTGAATGGCAGTGCAGGCTAGAAGGGCTGAATGGCCTGCTCCTGCACCTATTTTCTATGTTTCTATGTTTCTATGAGTTGGAATAAACATTAGACTATAACTTGTGGAAAATGTCACACAAAAATGCAAATGTCTTGACTAACTTCTGAATTCCTTCTTGAATAAAAGTAGATATTATTTGGCTAAATGTGACAAATCTACCACATGAGGTATTAATTTAAACTTAGGCAGCAGTGGTCATCATTTTTAAAACCACACTCTCTAAAAGAGAACTCAGTCATGTAAGCAATAACTATTCATGTGCTCCAAGGGGAAACAGAATCTGAAAAAGCTGGAGCTTGCATTATTGCATGACCACATCCCCTTTCTTCATTCTTTTCCCATCCTCTGGATAATGCCAATTTCATTCCTTTTTAATTGAGAAACCTGAGTAAAGGAATGGAGGTCGTTGTCAAGATGCAAGACGAGCAAAAAGGAAGTAATGATTAGGAGACAGCAAGCTTGTTTTTTTAACAGCTTGTAATTTGTAGAAAGAAAAGAAGACAAATACAAAATATGGTAGCTAATCTTGGGCTTACTGCCAGTGCCACACACTAACCCGCATGGGAACATCCAAATTAAGAAGGTTAATATGTGGTGTACGAGGGAAGGACTCCGATTCCTGCGGCATTGGAACCATGTGTTGGTGAACCAAGTGCACATCAGGACATACCATTATCCTCAGGGAATTAGAGGAATGGTTGAATGGCATCTGATGAACAAGGATATAGAGATAGACCTGTCTGATATATAATCTAGGTGTGATGTGTGCAAGAAGTTTCAAGCTAAACGGCAAAAGGAACTGCTTATTAGCCACCGAATTCCAGAAAGGCCTTGGGAGAAAATAGGGTGCGATCTGTTGAAAGTGATCGGAAAAAACTCTCATGTTCTATTACCCTGATTTTTATTTAATTAACAAAGCAATGGAAAGCAGACGTAAGTCAAAAGCTTGTTTTGCATGTTATGGAATCCCAAATGAGGTATATCAGACAACAGACCACCATTGAATTCAAGGGAATTCCATGCGTTTGAACTCATTGTTCCATCATGTCACCAGCTCACCAAGGTATCCACATTTAAATGGCAAGGTACTTATTACAATTGTACACCTAGAAAAGGCACAAGTGTTTGGCACAGACCTTCCGCAAATGATGCGCCATGTGAGACACTGCACAGCTCACCAGCTCAAAGACTATTTGGCAGATAAAGCAAGACACATGCACTACAAAATAACCAGAACCAATATGGAGAGATTTCCTTTTATTAGCTGTAAGTAATTATATAGGTGTGACATTGCCATGCACTTGTTTCTTAAGCAGCAGTTGTAAATGTTCCCTATCCAACAGGTATTTCTAGACGAAGTAGATGATTATCAGACTCTTTCTATGAACCCGAGTAGCCGGGTGAACAGTGACCTTGTTTTCGATGCAAAAAGAGATTACCTGTATGTCATGACTGAGAAAAAGGTAATACATTATTTTTTCTTCTAGTATTTCTGTTTGAGCCATATTTTTATTGAAAAAAATTTAAATTAAAAATTTTTCTTTATGGTGTATCCTGGTATTGGTTTACTTCTTCTGTCACAATACATATGGGGGTATGAGAAAATAACCCATCTTAGTTTGATACATAACCAGAAGTTATTGCCTGGGTCAGCAAAGAGCAAGTTATTCAATTCAAATACAACCATCTCGTGGATTTTGTTTGAATATATTTGGTCGCTCTTTGGTATTTGAGACACATTTGCAATTTGAGACATCAAATTAAATTTGTTCTGGCCTGGTCATTGTTTTTAAAGTATTTCATAGCCTATTTTGTAACATTGTTTAGTCAGTCCAAAGCCATCAGAAAGAGATAGGCCCGAGAACCTCTGTGGACCATCAGTAAAAAGAACCTCCACATAGTCAATATTTAAATGCAAGGCCTCAAGCCCCTGATTGATTACTCTATGTCCCAATCAATCTGGGCCATTGATACTGCAGGGATTGAGGGAGAGGAATTCTCGTGTACTTCTAGCAGATGGTATTGTCACAGCACATAATGTATCGCCCTCTCAGCACCAGGTACCTTGCATTCAACAAAGTCAGAAATGATGTGAAGCCTAGTCTTTAAATTGTTGACTTTGCAACTGTGTAAATATGGTATTTTATTCTGTTGCTGCCAGCTCACCACTGAGGTATGAATTGTAAAAAACACAATGAAAGAATGTTTGGCAATTTCTTGTTGCAGTCAATTCATTTTGCGGTGAATGGTAATTCTGTTTAACAGCTTCAATTTCTGTACTTCAAAATGTGCAGAATTTCATTTTTATTTTATTGCAAATTTGTGTTTCAGATCACTCGTCTACCAGTAGAGGAATGCATCAGCTATAAAAGTTGTGATTCTTGCATTGCATCTAGAGATCCTTATTGTGGTTGGTGTGCAGCAGAGGGAATGTAAGTGTTTTTTTGGGAGTTATGCTTGATGCTGTTAGGATAATGTTAGGAGTGATCCATCTATGGATCCAGATTCCCCAATGAGAAGGTGAAAGCAGTTGGTATTGATTCATTCAAATGTAAATCAGATAGATTTCTTTCAGAAGTAAGACTACTGCCCACGTGGAGGTTAGACGCCGACACAGAGTGGCCTGTTTCACTGTAATTTCTGTGCAATAATTTTCAGTTCCAGTGTATGTACTCGCCTGAAATATTGGACCACATCTTCCTCGAAAGATAATGGGTGAGTTCACAGTGCACACCGAAAGATGCCCTGCTCCAGCAAGATTTGGCCCATTAACTCATTGTTTCAGATATTAAATGGCCTACTGTATATTTCCAGCATTTTCTATTTTTATTTCTTATAACTACCAATCATGTTCGCAAACACATAGTTTTTTTTTGTTTTATCCCCTCCATCTTCCCTTTGTTATATTCCTTCTGACGAAAGGTGCACGTCTGAAACATTAACTTAAAAGCGAAATACTGCGCTGCTGGAAATCTGAATTAAAATCAGCAAATGCTGGAAATGCTCAGCAGATCAGGCAGCATCTGTGGAGAGAGAAATAGAGTTAACAGCCCAGAAATTGCAGTCAGAGGCTTCCCGCGGGCGGATGCCTCCGATCTGAAAAATGTCTACGAATCTACCTGGTGGTCCGGGTGGAGCATGGGATTCCGGTGAGGAGGCCTTCTCTTCCCGCGCTGCGAAGGGCGCTCCCGTCCTCCAGGTTCCCACCCAGAAGGTGCAGTCATGTGTGACTGCTCAGCCAATCAGATACAGTATTCCACAGCTTTCTCATTAATAGCAATGAGAGCTCTGTATCTATGAGTTCTCATTGCTATTAATGAGGGAAAAAATCAAAGACACTAAATACATGTAATAAAAAATAAAAAACACACCTCACATAAATAAAATTAATTGAAATTAAAGTTAATAAATACCTGAGAATTTTTTTTCCGTGTTTTTGAAAAGTTTTAAAAATTATGGTTAAAAATAAATGTAACATGGTGGGCAGGGTTTTTAAAAACTTCATTATATTTTTGTGTGTTTTTAAACTCTTACGCCTGTAAAAGTAGGCTGTGCTTCTGCTTTTTTCAGGCGCAAGAATTTTGAGGATATTTGCTGGGCAAGATATGGGTAAATATTCAACCTTGCCCATGTAAATGTCCTCGCACCCGATATGTGTTAGATCTGTCAAGCTCCAGCTTGAAGGATCGGAAAAGCCGCTTTTCAGCGCATGCGCATTGTACGCTGAAAACTGGCTTTTCCGATGCCTTCCCGGGTCCGTACGGACTCTGGGAGGCCGTGATTTCCAGGCCAACATTTCAAGTTGATGACCTTTCACCAGAACATCAAACATAACTCGGCTTTTCTGTCAACAGATGCTGCTTGACCTGTTGTCTGTTTCCAAGATTTTCCGTTCTTTTCAGTTTTTCAGCATCTGCAGTTTTTTGCTTTATGTTTGTGTATTTATCCAGTTCTCTTTTGAAGGATGTCATACCATCAACTACGCTTGTTCTGTACCACATATCCACTAATCTGGAGGGGAGGGAGAAATTTCTTCCCAACTGCAGTCTAGACTGAGGCTTGTTAATATTAAGTCTATATCCTAAAGTTCATTACTCAGTGAAAATTAAGCAGCCTGCTTACATACACATTATCATATGCTTCTCAACAGTTCAAAGGTCATATCTTTTCTAATTTTCCTTTTTTGCAATGAAAACTAGATGAGCTGTGTGCTGGCGTCCTTATTGCTTCTCTCTGAATCAACCAGTGATGTTCTCTTACGCATCCAGTTGGTTGAAGAGAAGTATTAGTAGAGGCCAATGAACTGCTTCCTTACTTACATTTAGAATGTGGGGAGAAAGACAAATTTAACCAACTCGAGAAGGTTACCAGCATATTTGCATTTTCTGGTTTTAAAAATAGAACCAACACCCATCTTTTTTTAGGACACCGGTTACATTTTTGCAGATGATTCAAAACGAATTGACTGGCATTCTGTACTCTGAGCTTGCTGTCAATATAGACTTCATTAACGTTAGCTTTTCACAACTTCCTTTAATCTCCAGTGGTACATATTTGCATAGAATGAAATAAATAACGTGTGTATTTGACAGAGTAAACCCTTTAATTTCTAAATGTTAAATGGCAGAATTATGTACAGTTGTTTAACCTGGACATTAGATTTTTTTTTTAAATGGAGAAAGGCCAAGGCATGCAATACTAAGGATGAAAGATTAAAAGAAAGGAGATAAATCTGGAAGTAGATTCGATGCCAAGCTTGAATTTTAAAAGCCCAAAGATGTGTGTGAAAAGAAAGGTGAAGGGAATGAGTGCCATAGTTTTAAGGCCCTGGGAAAGAAATTAGGTCCCGATTTTAACTCCATCTGGATTCCCCGCTCAGGCCCGAGTTAAAATTACAGTCGGGTCTGCATGATGTTATCAGGCTGCAGCGTGCATATGTAGAGAAGGACCCCGTCAGCTCCAGGTGTGTGTCCTTACTGCCTGCCCAGGAGAGCAGGTTAAAATTGCTGATGTTGCAGTCATGGCGGTTTTCAGACAGATAAGAGCCAGGGCAATTTTTAACTGCCCACCTGTCAGGTTTCTGCTGAGCGAATAAGGTTCAAATCACCCCCTTAGAGTTAAGTCTTGATTTCAACATGGTGGGGCTACAGGGATGATGAAAAGCTTGTACAACAGCATAGCAAATAATGTTTGCATTTCCAGGTATGTTGTGCACCAGTACTCCCATTTATACTAACGTCTAACCTGTCTGATCAGTTGCTCCAGGAAGTCGGATTGTCCAAAAGCTGGCGAAAGAGACCATTGGTTGTGGAGTCTGAACAAGAGATGTGTGACTGTCATTAGTGCTGTTCCTCAGAACATGAGTCGAAATGAAGAAGGCCAGGTATGCTTCATTACTTGTAGTTTATAAAGTTGGATTACAGTTTCAAAAGTATTGATTGATTCTATGATTCTGTTTCCATGTTTAATATTGTGTGGATATATATATTAAAAAATCCAACACAATTGGTCCAAACATTATGGGCCCAAGTTTCGGGCCGCGCCTAGAACGGCGCAGTCCCGACCTGGACGCCCGTTTTTCACGCCACAAAGTGCGCCTAAAAAAACCTTCCAGATTCTCTGGCTCCCTGCAGGTCGTTTGCAGCTGGGCGCGGTGCAGCATGAGCTGTAGGGGGCGGAGCCAGGGCCCTGCGCTGAAAACAGTGCCGGGACCTCTGCACATGCGCGCTACAGTGGGCGCGCATGTGCAGTAGCTCCAGGGGCCCGAAGCACGCAGCCCCTAGCCCTGGCCGAATGGGCTCACTGGGGCTGCGTGCATAAGGATGCCTCCCACGCCCAGCTCCTGCTTCCTCCGAACCGGACTAGACCCGACTTGACTCCCGCTCCCATTCCCCCCCCCCCCCCCCCACGCCCGACCCGACCTCCGCTTCCCCCACTCCCGAACTTCCCCCCTCTCTCCGACCGACCTCCGCTCCCGACCGATTCCCCCCCCCCACCGACCGACCGACCCCTCCCCCCTCCCCTGCGCCCCGACCCGCGCCCCGACCCGCGCTCCCCCGGACCCCGGACCCGACGCCACCTACCTGTCAATCCGGTAAGTCTAAGCTCGAAGTCTTGGGCCCGGCCAGGCCCGGCCCGTTCAGCCTCCCTCTCCTTTCTTTCTCTCTCTCTCTCTCTCTCTCTCTCTCTCTCCCTTCTCTCTCTCTCTCTCTTCCCCCCCCTTCTCTCCCCCCTTCCCCTACCTCCCTTCTCTTCCCCCCTCCCCTCCCTCCCTTCCCTCCCTTCTCTCACCCCCCTCCTCCTTCCCTTTTCTTCCCCCCCTCCCTTCTCTCCCCCCCCCTCCCCTCCCTCCTCCTACCTCTCCTCTCCCCCCCTCCCCTCCCTCCTTTCTCACCCCCTCCTCTCCCTCCTTTCTCACCCACCCTCCCCTCCCTCCCTTCTCACCCCCCTTCCCTTCTCACCCCCCCTCCCCTCCCTCCCTTCTCACCCCCCCTCCCCTCCTTCCCTTGTCTCCCCCACCCCCTCTCCCCCACTACACCCCCTCTCCCCCACTCCACCACCCCTCCCCTCCACCCCCCTCCCCATCCTCCCCCTCCCCTCCCTCCCCTCCTCTCGCTGTCAGAAACAGACACTGACAGACAGAGTGAGAGAGAAACACACAGGCAGTCAGAGAGACAGAGACACACGGTGGGGGCGGGGGGGGGGCCATCCCAGCACACTGTTGGAGGGCTCCCGGTGCTGCATTCAGTAAGTAGAAAATGTTTTATTTATTGATTTTTTTTTTAATGTATTTTTTATTAATTTTTTTGATTGATTTATTGGTTGATTTATTAATGTATTTATCATTTATTATTGATGATGGCTCTTTATTTGTAAAATTGAAGTGTTTAATGTTTGTAAACTTCCCTTTAACCCCCCCCATTCCCTACGCCTGATTTGTAACCTACGCCTGATTTTCTAAAGTGTAGACAAGGTTTTTTCGAGCGTACAAAAATCTTCACTTACTCCATTCTAAGTTAGTTTGGAGTAAGTTTTCACTGACGAAACTTTGAAAACAGGCGGACACGCCCCCTTTTGAAAAAAAGATTCTGTTCCAAAGTGAAACTGTTCCAACTGACTCGAACTGGAGCAAACTAAATGCCGAGAATTTGAATTTCTAAGATACTCCGTTCTACACCAGTTGCTCCAAAAAATCAGGAGCAACTGAGGCCGAAACTTGGGCCCTATATTTCTAAATTAATGTCAAAAATGATCAATTAGAGAACATCTGATAGTTGTGCCCATTTTGCATAATAATTGTGTCCAATCTTCCTAATAAGTGGGTACCAACAGCTAAGGTACTTTGAACAATTGAATTTATTATGACCATTCTGTAGGACTGAAGCCTCATAGCTACTAACAGAGTCACTGGTTATTACATTTTCTTGACTTATCAGATTTTTGTTTAATTTCTTGCAAGTTTGTGATTTTAAAATGTGATTGACAATATTACAGTCAATCCAATGCCATCTTAAAAATAACTTTAAATAAAGTTTAAGACATTCTGAAATTAATTGTTTTGAGCTTTATGTATTTGGCTCCTGGGACAAGTGTGTTTATAAACAATGCAAAATAATGTATCTTTTCTTTTCCATATATCCAGGTGCAGCTGAATATAGACCCATTTCCTGCTTTAACGGGCACTGACTTTATCGTGTGTTTTTTTAATACTGTTGAAAGTGTTAAACCGACATACTTGAACGGGTCCGTGATTTGTCAGTCTCCACCTGTCCGTGAAATTGTTGCTACACCTCCAGGCCAAGGTGAGTTCTCCTAGGGAAGGATGTAATTGCTTGTAGGAACTTTCCCCAAAATAATTTTATTGGAACATTAGAATTATGAATTCAGATGTAATAAAGCTACGTGACCAAGGTTGAATTTTCAGGTCATCTGTCCTTGTTACACTTAACCTGTCATTATGTCACCTAATATACAAAAACAATGTCTTTGTTCATTGTCTTATGCAGCAATGTTCAAAATATAAGTCTCTTTGTTTTTCAGCAAATAACTTCTAGATATAATTAAGAAATGCTTGGAGCATTGTTACGCTAACGACTATTGGGGGTGGAATTCTAGACAAAAATCACGTACCACTATACTGAAACAGAGACTGATTCCTGGGCCTGCTTCACTAAGCCCTCTGTAAGACTGCTGTGTGAGCTTGCCCTCATATTTGTGAACCATTATTGCTTATATTTGACTAAAAAAGAGGGATTTACATTTTGGAGGGTTGATATAAATAGAAGCAATCACATTTGAGTTTGATAAAACTGAATGCTGCAGGTGACACAATAACAACTTTGATACAATAAATATTGGTATCGTGCTAGAAGAATACACTAAAAGCACCATTTTGGCACAGTGTGCTGTTTTAAAATTCATCCAGTGATTGTCACCAGGGCTGCGATTGTAAGGACTACAGGTGTAGCATCCAGAATCTGCAACCCTCGGGACCGAGGCAGTTCTGGATTCTGCGCTTTCCGGACTTTGGATTGTCTTTCTAATGTCACAAATCTGGAAACACCCGAGCCCAGGTTCGGGTATTTCCGGATTTCGGAATGTCAGAGGGAGAGGGGGGGGGGGGAGGGGGAGGGTTTGCAGAGGAGCTGTTCGGGCTGCTGGCCCTGTCGATGAGGTCATCAGGCAGGGCCCAGCTGCCAAGGAGGTGTTCGGGCGGGGCCCGCCACCATGAAGTGTTCGGGTGGGCCCTGTCGCAGAGGAGGCCCCGAGGTAAGGGCAGCGGCGGTGAGGCGAGGTCAGGCAGCAGCGGGACCGCAGGGTCGGCGGGTCCGGTTTCCGGAACATTTTTCGGATTGCAGACGACCCTGCCACCAATTGGTCGGATTCCAGAACATTCTGGAATTCCGGATTTTGGACGCTGCACCTGTACTGTAATTAAAATACAAACAGAAAATATTGAAAATTCACTGCCGATCTGTACCTGAAAGAAAAAAGTAGATTAGTATTTTGGTTGGGGTCCTCCATCAGATTTGACCTGTCTTATTCTAATCAGCCCCCTGTCCATTTCCAGCACTTCTTAGTTTAATTCAGATTTCCAGTATTTGCATTTTTCTTTTTAATCGCCATTATTTGAATTGATTACATAAACCTTCTGCTCTTTAGTGTGTTCATTGATGAGTATTTGACATGTTTTGAGATGCCTGCAGTTTTGAGAGACACATTCATGGGTTTTATCTTGAGCTGAACAATGGAGTTCATAATTTATTCTTCTGCAACTTAAAATGCGAGACAACAAATTGTTCTCCCTTGTAACATACAATATGTGTTCCTTTTTTTAAAAAGAATGCTAAGCTCACTCAAAGTACCATTGAAAAAAAAATACCAATGTGGGTTTTTTCCTGTGTAGATCATGCTGTTATTGAGGTGAAACTGCTGCTCGTCAGTGGAGGAAAGAATATATTTTTCACAAGCACCAACTATTCATTTTATGATTGTAATGCTGCCATGACACTGTTTCCAAACATTCCGTAAGTATTTTTCTCTTCTAGTAAGTAATTGACAGAACTAGTTAATACATATATATAATATTCTTCAGCTGTGCATTGGTGGTTCTTATGATGCGAACCATTATGTTGGACGGGATTGTAAATGCAAATTGTTGTACGTTGAGTTGAGTCACGGACAACATTGTTTGTATTGAGGGAATACTCATTGATAACCCTTGGCATTGCTTATAGACAATTTTTTGAAAATTCCTGTTGCCAGTAAGTATTTCTCTGCTTGTTTCCTGTTCTGTCTTGCTCTCTTTATTTTGCACGAATATTGTCTTTCTCTTCATTTATCTCTCGTACACTCTTTTTTAATCTCGATATCGCAGTTGTTCATAGTCTTTCACTTCATAAATTTGTCAATGTATCTGTTACCACTTTGCCTCCGTTTCTTTGTCCTTTTCGCAAAACTTCAACAAAAGGCAGTAAACATCTCAGCAAAATGAGCTAAAAAGATGTAAGTGCAAGTATTGTATGACATTAAAAATCATGAAGGTATCCTATGTATGTAAGCATTTTCCATGATTATGTACTTTTATGCATTTAGTAACTGAAGCAATACATTGTAGCTGTAGGACCATGCACACAATATAAGAACATAAGAAATAGGAGCAGGAGTAGGCCATTTGGCCCCTCAAGCCTGCTGCGTCATTCAATAAGATCATGGCTGTTCTGATCCTGGCCTCGGCTCCACTTCCCCGCCCTTGACTCCCTTATCATTCAGAAATCTGTCTATCTCCACTTTAAATATAGAATCATAGAAGTTTACAGCATGGAAGGAGGCCATTTCGGACCATCGTGTCCATGTCGGCCAACAAGAGGCTCTCCAGCCTAATCCCACTTTCCAGCTCTAGGTCCGTAACCCTGCAGGTTATGGCATTCATTCCGTATATTCAATGATTCAGACTCTGGGGTAGAGAATTCCAAAGATTCACGACCCTCTGAGAGAAGTATTTCCTCCTCATTTCCGTTCTAAATGGGTGACTCGTTATTCTGAAACTAGGCTCACTAATTCTAGATTCCCCCACGAGGAGAAACATCCTCTCTGCATCTACCCTGTCAAGCCCCCTCAGAATCTTATACTTTTCAATAAGATCACCTCTCAGTTTTCTAAACTCCAATGAGTATAGGCCCAACCTGTTCAACCTTTCTTCATATGACAACCCCTTCATCTCAGAAATGAACCTCGTGAACCTTCTCTGATCTGCCTCCAATGCATGTATATCCTTCCTTAAAAAAGGAGACCAAAACTGTACGCAGTACTCCAGGTGTGGTCTTACTAACAAAAGAGCAACTAAACACTGTCCTAAACTGGAAAAAGATTATATAAGCTTACATGAAAATATAAGAACAGGAGTTGGCCATTTAGCTTCTTGAGACTGTTCCGCCAGTCTTATTTCCTACCATTTATCTATCCATTAATGTCTTTTTAAATTAAAGAACATGAGGAGTAAAGGATGCAGGAGTGTAGGGAGTGCAGCAGTTTGAAAGGGAATGGACAGTGCCAACACAAGTGAATTCTCAGGAAAATGGGAGGCTTTGAGGTGAAAGGAAGCAAAGAGTAGAGATAATGAATACCTGAGCAAGGTCCTCAGCCCATAACCGGCAGCAGGCCCTAGCTGGCAGTGATGGTAGTCGTTCAATGCTAAAGGGATCGAGGAATGAGGTTGAGCTCTGGGAATCATGGTGGAGGGCACTGACTGGGAGTGGAGTGCTGAAACCATGGCGCAATGCACGTGTTTATTCTTGTAGACCAAGAAACCAAGGAGCCAGCAAGGAATGATTGAATTAGTGCGATGGCAGGGGAAGGCTAGGGAACAAATGCTGCCTCAGGGCTAAAAGGTAGAAGATGGCTCCATGTTATCACTGGCTGCACTGAGGTAAGGATTACATAGGCCAAAGTTGTGAGGTTTAAGAGAAAAACTGGTGAGGCTGAGATATGGATGAAGGGGAGGAGATTGATGAACTGTCATAGCTATTAAAAAAAAAATGTTGAAGGTTTTGTTTGAGAAGTGGTTCCTTTTATTGGTTTTGATTGGCTGCTTTTTTAGTGAAACTAATTTGTTACTTACCCATCTGACTTACTGGTTCTGGTTCAGAGCTCTGTCATTCAAACATGAAATAATTGGGTTGATCACGTTCTTGTCAGCAACCAGCATATTGATATAAAGCAACCACTGATAGAAACAGGGTCAGAAACCCATATGGATAAGTTTAATGTAGAACAGTACTTGACCACAGTTCTAGATTTGTAACATACGTAAGAACATTCTTCAGTAATGAAACGTGTTTCTGAATTGGTAACCGATATTCATTTAGTTTCACTGGTTCTTGAGGAGGACAAGAATTCTCTCTGTTCAAACTATATTAAAACCCTGATTACAGAAATTCAAAGGATGTGTTAATTTATTTTCTCTGCTGTCAAAAATACTGCAGCAATAACCAAGTAACAATGTTTGTAGTGTGATCATTTCTCTGCCAAATGTTGATTGATCGCCTATATTGGCAACTAAACTAAATGTTCCTTACTTTGTTTTAGACGCAAAAGATCCAGATTAAGAAACAACTATGCTAACCAGGGACTTAATAGCTGTTGTGATTTAATGAGATATGCATTTACTATTTAGGTGTGACTCCTGTGTAAGGAGCAAGTGGACCTGTTATTGGGATATTTCAAAACACCTCTGCAAAGATGGTAGTGGGAAAGAAGACCAATCAAGTATTGTTCAAAGTAAAATGGTAAGATTTGGTTTATTGTCTCAACTGATGTGAAACCAGATGAAAACCAGTAACATCAAACTTGCTTTTCAATCAAGGTAACAGTTGACCAACGGATTATGTTGAAGTACAGTGGAACCCAGCTATGGTGAACTTGGATATCATGAAAATATTCACTATCCCAGTTGTAGTTTTGTTATAATGAAATTCTATATGCACAGTGAATGCCCAGCATTAACCTTTCACTGTTTTGGCCCCTGAGGAACAAGGAACTTGGAAGTATTGAAATTCTAAGTCCGAATAGATCTGGGTGTTGTTTTTGTGTTAGGATTGTGACCTGAAATGGGCGGTGTATTTAATTAAAGGACTGTGTTGAGATAGGCAGATTACGGCAACTGAATATATCTTTCCTCTTTTCATCAGCTTCGTTAATTCCTGATGTGCAGGTTACTGATATAGTGGACGTTTTGTGGCAAAATGATTTATTGTAAAAAGAATTTGTTCAATTAAAACAACATATTTTATGAGGAAAGCTGATGCATGTTCATGTAACTTCAAGAACACCAAGTACTTTATATATCTCCAATATATTAACAATATAGTATCTGAACATACTTCCTATTAACTTTTTCTATTTTAAATTCCTATGTCCACGGTTATAACTTAAAATAGCCTCTGTAAATTTGACATGCAGTAATTACTGGACCAGCCACTTAAATATTGTGGCTACAAGAGCAGGTCAGAGGCTGGGTATTCTGCAGTGAGTGTCTCATCTCCTGACTCCCCAAAGCCTTCCAATCATCTACAAGGCACAAGTCAGGTGTGTGATAGAATACTCCCCACGTGCCTAGATGGGTGCAGCTGCAATAACACCCAAGAAATTCGACCCCATCCAGGACAAAGCAGCCTGCTTGAATGGCACCCCATCCACCACCTTCAACATTCACTTCCTCCACCACCAGCGCACTGTGGCTGCAGTGTGTACCGTCTACAAGATGCACTGCAGTAACTCGCCAAGGCTTCTTTGGCAGCACCTCCCAAACTCAACATCTAGAACCTACAAGGACAAGGGCAGCAGGCACATGGGAACACCATCACCTCCAAGTTCCCCTCCAAGTCACACACCATCCTGACTTGGAAATATATCGTTGCTCCTTTATCATTGCTGGGTCAAAATGCTGGAACTCCCTCCCTAACAGCACTGTGGGAGTAACTTTACCACATGGACTGCAGCGGTTCAAGAAGGCAGCTCATCACCACCACCTTGAGGGCAATTCTTGAGGGAAGTAATACCCGGTAAAATAATGGGACTAAAGGCGGGCAAGTCCCCTGGACGAGATGCCTTACATCCTAGGGTCTTAAGAAAAGTGGCTGCAGAGATAGTGGATGCATTGGTTGTAATCTACCAAAATTCCTTGGATTCTGGGGCGGTCCCAGCAGATTGGAAAACCACAACTGTAACGCCCCTATTTAAAAAAGGAGGCAGACAAAAAGCAGGAAGCTATAGACCAGTTAGCCTAACATCTGTCATTTTGGAAAATACTGGAATCCATTATTAAGGAAGCAGTAGTGGGACATTTGGAAAAGCATGATTCAATCAAGCAGAGTTAGCATGGCTTTATGAAAGGGAAATCATGTTTGACAAATTTGCTGGAGTTCTTTGAGGATGTAACGAGCAGTGTGAATAAGGAGGAACCAGTTGAAGTGGTGTATTTGGATTTCCAGAAGGCATTCAATAAGGAGCCACATAAAAGGTTACTGCCCAAGGTAAAAGCTCACTGGATTGGGGGTAATATATTATCATGGATAGAGGATTGGCTAACTAACAGAAAAGAAAGAGTTGGGATAAATAGGTCAGTCTCCGGTTGGCAAACAGTGACGAGTGGGGTGCCACAGGGATCAGTGCTGGGTCCTCAACTATTTACAATCTATATTAATGGCTTGGATGAAGGGACCGAGTGTAATGTAGCCAAGTTTGCTGATGATACAAAGATGGGTGGGAAATTGTGAGGAGGACACAAAAAATCTGCAAAGGGATATAGACAGGCTAAGTGAGTGGGCAATCATTTGGCAGATGGTGGGAAAATGTGAGGTTATCCACTTTGGTAGAAAAAATAGAAAAGCAAATTATAATTTAAATGGAGAAAAATTGCAAAGTGCTGCAGTATAGAGAGATCTGTGCATGAAACACAAAAAGTTAGTATGCAGCTACAGCACATAATCGGGAAGGCAAATGGAGTGTTGGCCTTTATTGCAAGGGGGATAGAGAATATAAGCAGAGAAGTCCTGCTACAACTGTACAGGGTATTGGTGAGGCAATACCTGGAGTACTGTATCCAACTTTGGTCTTCGTATTTAAGGAAGGATATATACTTGCATTGGAGGCTGTTCAGAGAACGTTCACTAGGTTGATTCCAGAGATGAGGGGGTTGACTTATGAAGATAGGTTGGGCCTATACACATTGAAGTTCGGAAGAATGAGAGGTGATCTTATTGAAACATATAAGATAATAAGGGGGCTCGACAAGATGGATGCAAAGAGGATATTTCCACATAGGGGAAACTAAAACTAGGGGACATAGTCTTAGAATAAAGGGCTGCCCATTTAAAACTGAGATGAGGAGGAATTTCTTCTTGCAGGGGGTGCTAATCAATAGAATTCTCTGTCCCAGAGAGCTGTGGAGGCTGGGTCATTGAATATATTTCAGGTGGAGATAGACAGATTTTTGAGCGATATGGTAGTAAAGCGTTATGGGGAGCGGGCAGGGAAGTGGAGCTGAGTCCATGATCAGATCAGCCATGATCTTATTGAATGGCGGAACAGGCTCGAGGAGTCCAATGGCCTACTCCTGCTTCTATTTCTTACTAATTAGGGATGGGCAGTAAATACTGGCCTTGCCAGCGATACCCTCATTCTAGGAATGAGTTAAACAAAATCTCGTCCCAGTATAGGTTTTGAGGCGCCAACACTGGCTTGGTGGGGGGTAGGGGTAATAACAAGTTTACCAGGCAGTTTCCATTTTAAATGTAGGTGCAGTCATTTATAATGGAAGTACAAAAATAAGCAAAGCATGTATGACTTTAAAATGGAGACTGAATTACAACTGTGCACCTTGATCCAATTATTCCCTGTTTCACCTAAATGCACATTTGGTCTTGACTTTCCATGTTTAATACTGTGGGGAATTGACTCATGTCTAAACTATTTCTATGACTCCAAGTAAAGTATTTAACTCTGTCAGACTTTATTAAAAATATTCTTATTCCAAAGGCAGTCTCATGGTTCCAAAGTATATATTTTTTAGTTGTTTGCCTTTTCTTTCTCATCTGAAGGCACTGATTCATGGCAGGTGTGATTCTATGGGAGCTGGCAGTCTACTGGTACCTTGTTCAAGTCATCATTCATTGGGTGAGAGCCCAGAAAGTGAGTGCTGATGGTCAATTCGACCTTCAGGAGCATCACAGCTGAGCCTGATTCCTGTCTTCCTGATGCCCTTGTGTACTTTCCATTGATCGACATTGGATAGGGATCAACACTTGGAACCCTGATTGACTTTTCCCTTCCTTTAGTGTAGGAACACTGTAGCATCTCCCACCACCACCAGATTAATCAACCAACCAGGGATTAAACATTACATAAGAACATTAGAAATAGGATCAGGAGTAGGCCATTTGGCCCCTCGAGCCTGCTCCGCCATTCAATAAGATCTGATCTTGGCTTCAACTCCATTTCCCTGCCCGGTCCCCATAACTCTTGACTCCCTTATCATTCAAAAATCTGTCTATCTCCACCTTAAATATATTGAAAGACCCAGCCTCCACAGTTCCCTGGGGTAGAGAATTCCAAAGATTCACAACCATGTGAGAGAAGAAATTCATCCTCATGTCCCTTTTAAATGGGCGACCCCTTATTCTGAAACTATGCCCCCTAGTTGTAGATTCCCCCATGAGGTGAAATATCCTCTCTGCATCTACCCTGTCTTATACCAGAATCTTATACGTTTCAATAAGATCACCTCTCATTCTTCTAAACTCCAGTAATTATAGGCCCAACCTGCTCAACCTTTCTTCATAAGACAACCCCTTCATCTCAGAAATCAACCTAGTGAACTTCCTCTGAACTGCTTCCAATGCAAATATATCCTTCCTTAAATAAGGAGACCAATACTGTAGGTGGTACTCTAGGTGTGGTCTCACCAATACCCTGTACAGTTGTAGCAGGACTTCCCTACTTTTATACTCCATCCCCCTTGCAATAAAGGCCAACATTCCATTTGCCTCCCTAATTACTTGCTGTACCTGCATGTAACCTTTTGTGTTTCATGTACAAGGACCCCTAGATCCCTCTGTACCGCAGCAGTTTGTAATCTCTCCATTTAAATAATAATATGCTTTTTTATTTTTCCTACCGAAGTGGATAACGTCACATTTTCCCACATTATACTCCATCTGCAAAATTGTTGCCCACTCACTTAGCCTATCTAAATCTCACTGCAGATTCTTTGTGTCCTCCTCACAACGTGCGGTCCCATCTATCTTTTTATCATCAGAAAATTTGGCTACATTACACTCGGTCCCTTCTTCCAAGTCATTAATATATATATTGTAATTAGTTGAGGCCCCAGCAATGATTCCTGTGGCACCCTGTTAGTTACAGTTTGCCAACCCGAAAATGACCCATTTATCCCGCCTCTCTGTTTTCTGTTAGTTAGCCAATCCGCTATCCATGCTAATATATCACCCCAACCCCGTGAACTTTTATCTTGTGCAGTAACCTTTTATTTGGCACCTTATCGAATGCCTTCTGGAAATTCAAATACACCACATCTACTGGTTCCCCTTTATCCATCATTATCATCATAGGCAGTCCCTCGGAATCGAGGAAGACTTGCTTCCACTCTAAGATGAATTCTTAGGTGGCTGAACAGTCCAATATGAGAACCACAGTCCTTGTCACAGGTGGGACAGATTAGTCGTTGAGGGTAAGGGAGGGTGGGACAGGTTTGCCACACGCTGTTTCCGCTGCGTGCACTTGATTTCTGCACGCTCTTGGCGATGAGACTCTAGGTGCTCAGCGTCCTCCCGGATGCACTTCCTCCACTTTAGAGCGGTCTTTGGCCAGGGACTCCCAGGTGTCAGTGGGGATGTTGCACTTTATCAGGGAGACCTTGAGGGGTATACCTTTATCGTTTTCTCTGCCTACCTTTGGCTCATTTGCCGTGAAGGAGTTCCGAGTAGAGCGCTTGCTTTGGGAGTCTCGTGTCTGGCATGCCAACGTTGTGGCCTGCCCAGTGGAGCTGATCGAGGGTGGTCCAAGACCACCCCAACCTCTGTCGTCGAGTTACAGTACACGGACGACGCCTGCGTCTGCGCACATGCAGAGGCTGAACTCCAGGACATAGTCGGCGTATTTACTGAGGTGTACGAAAGCATGGGTCTTACACTAAACATTCGTAAGACAAAGGTCCTCCACCAGCCTGTCCTCGCCACACAGCACTGCCCCCCAGTCATCAAAATCCACGGCACGACCCTGGACAACGTGGACCATTTCCCATACCTCGGGAGCCTCTTATCAACAAGAGCAGACATTGACAACGAGATTCAATGCCTGCGCCAGTGCAGCCTTTAGCCACCTGAGGAAAAGAGTGTTTGAAGACCAGGCCCTCAAAACTGCCATCATGGTCTAAAGGGCTGTAGTAATACCCGCCCTCCTGTATGGCTCAGAGACATGGACCATGTACAGTAGACACCTCAAGTCGCTGGAGAAATACCGCCAACGATGCCTCCGCAAGATCCTACAAATCCCCTCGGAGGACAGACACACCAACATTAGTGTCCTCGACCAAGCCAACATTCTCCTTTATCCACCCTGCTCGTAACATTCTCCAAAACTCTAGCAAATTTGTCAAACGTGATTTCCCTTTCATAAAACCATACTGACTCTGCTTGACTGTATTATGATTTTTTAAATGTCCTGCTACTACTTCCTTAATAGCATTTTTCCAATGTCAGATTTTAGGCTAACTCGCCTATAGTTTCCTGCTTTCCGTCTCTTTCTTAAATAGGGGCGTTACATTTGCGGTTTTCTAATCCACTGGGACCTCTCCAGAATCCAGGGAATTTTGGTCGATTGCAACCAATGCATCCCATATCTCGCAGCCACTTCTTTTAAAACCCTAGGATGCAGGCCATCAGGTCCAGGGGACTTGACCACCCTTAATCCCATTAGTTTTCTCAAGTGATAATTATTGTTTTAAGTTTCCTCTCCCTGTAGCCCGTTGATTAACTATTATTGGGATGCTTTTAGTGTCTTCTACCGTGAAGACTGATACAAAATATTTGTTCAAAGTCTCTGCCATGTCCCTGTGTTCCATTATTAATTCCCCAGTCTCATCCTCTAAAGGACCAATGTTTACTTTAGCTACTTTCTTCCTTTTTATATACCTGCAGAAGCTCCTACTGTCTGTTTTTATATTTCTAGATAGTTTACTCTCATAATCTATCTTCTCTCTCTTTTTTAGTCGTCCTTTGCTGGTTTCTAAAAAATTCCCAATCCTCTAGCCTACCACTAATCTTGGCTACATTGTATGTCTTTGTTTTCAATTTGATCCCATCCTTTACTTCCTTAGTTTGCCATGGATGGTTCATCCTTCTCTTAGAGTCTTTCTTTCTCACTGGAATATATCTTTGCTCAGAGTTATGAAAAATCTCTTTAAATATCTGCTACTGCTTATCTACCATCTTATCCTTGAATCTATTTTCCCAGTCCATTTTAGCCAACTCTGTCTTCATACCTTTGTAATTGCCTTTATTTAAGTTCAGGACACTAGTTTGAGACCCAAGTTTCTCTCCCTCAAACTGAATTTGAAATTCTAACATGCTATGATCACTCTTCCCTAGAGGATCCTTTACTTAATTAATTAATCCTATCTCATTATATAATTACCAGATCTAAAATAACTTGCTGCATGATTGGTTTCACAATGTGTTATTCTAAGAAACCATCCTGAATACACTCTATGAACTCTTCCTCAAGGCTATCTTTGCCAATTTGATTTGTCCAATCTATATGAAGATTAAAATCACCCATGATTATTGCAGTACCTTTCTTACAAGCCTCCATTATTTCTTGATTTATACTCTGTCCTATAGTGTAGTTAGTGTTTTGGGGGGCCTATAGACTACCAGTGACTTCTTTCCCTTATTATATCGTCTCTCCACCCAAACTGATTCTACATCTTGATCTTCTGAGCCAATATCATTTCTCACTGCTGCACTGATCTCATCCTTTATTAACAGAGCTACAACACCTCCTTTTCCTTTCTGCTTATCCTTCCAAAATGTCATATACCCCTGAATATTCAGTTCCCAGCCTTGGTCACCTTGCAACCACGTCTCTGTAATGGCTATCAGATCAAATACCATTTACATTCTAAAATGTAGAACCTCCTAGGATGTATGGCAGTTCATTTATCAACTGAGCCGTTGAGACGATAATGTTGGTCCAAAAAATAAAATACAGATGATATTTGGCCACACAGGGCCCTGTGGGTATGCCTCGTGCTAGCCAGCCTTTATTCTGGTAGAGTTTATGTTTTGAATGGGGAATAAAATTGATGCCCAGTTAGCTCCATTTAGATTCTGTATCTTGCGGATAGCCTTACATTTTACTCTCCCTATTGGAAGCAGAAGACCCACACTCTGTTTCATCAAAGAAGTCAAACAACAAGTCATGCACTAATGACTATTTATTGACCACGCGATCACAACTTAAAGTTAAGCATTGAGTATACAAGCAATTAATAGATGTAATCAGGGTCATCAAATTGGCTGCTGACTTTGCCGACATAACAGTGCCTGCTTCAGAAACAATTTTTGGGCAAAAACGAATTCTTTGGTTGTGGAGCACTAAGGACATGATAAAGCACTATTGTCACAATTCAGGATTTGGAAGTGTTACATCTAGGAGTAGTATTTTAAATGTCCTTTTACAAGGGCTAGGCTGCAGTCTCCTGGAGGTGGCCTCACTCTTTTATTGCTTTTTTATTGTACACTGCAGTGTGCTGATGCAGTGTGAGATGACACCATACATACTAGAAGCGGACTCCTCCATACTTTCAGCGATAGCCAGGTCTTCCAATATCTGGTATAGCTGCTTGTGAGAAGTGAACAGTTTTGTTTTTTAAGCTGGGCTCCTGAAGTGATATAGCTGATAGCTCACCTCTGTCCTGCTCAGTAGTGCTGAGAGAAGTCTCCTGGGCTGTCCCTGCCACCGGTACCTGCTACTGCTCGGCTTCACCACATACAGACCCCTGCAGCTCAACTGTCTAATCTTCATGAAGTGCTAATGTCTGTGCTGGTGCTAGGAAGGAATGCAACGCATGATGGTGCAGCCTCAGGAGGATTGTCCTTCTCCAAAGTGTGTTTTTCAGCAGGGTCCAGATGCCGAGAAGGGACAAGAGTTAGGATGGCACTGAGAGGCTGGGCATTAGCAGGTGACAGTCTTCTGAATGTAACTTGAAGTTGTGAAGCTTTGTGTATATTTACTGAAGTGAATGAAGGAGTATGCAGACACCCTGCTCAGTCCACCAGTGTCATCATCTTTCATTGTAATTGCTTTTTTTTGGCCACTATGGTCCAAGTCTGTTTTGATGAGGGTTATTGTGTCTGGCACTCGTCCTCTAGACTTGCTTTTTTCCCTCTGGCATTATGTCTTGCCCTTCAGGAAGAGAGGGTGGAAGTTAGTGAGTGGCTGTTGAAAAGGTAAATGGAACTGGGTAGGCCTTGTGCATATAGTGCATCTACTGGGAGCTGGAGAAGAAGCAAGATGGCATGAGGGTGGAGAGTTGATGAATGGAAAGTCAAGTGTGTGGAATGTGAAGTGAGGAAGGGGTCCTGGGAGCAGTTGCTGATTGTGCAATGCTCAGATGTGAGAAGAATGGTGTTGGTGTATGATATGAAGAACGCAAAGAAAAAGGTGAGCGTGTGAGAGGTGTTGCAGTGTGCACTTGTGATTGTTTGTTGAAGGATGTGATGGAGGGGAGGGAACTGTTGAATGTGGTGGAGGGGGAGGTTAAAGGACGTGGTCAGTCATATTAAAATAAGGCCCAGGAGTTAAAATCATCCAGGCCCCTCACTAGTGATGCTATGAGGGCTTGCCGCACATTCTATCTCCCACACAGTGTTAAAATCAGGGCTGTTGCTACATCCCCTGGGCTATGCTGTCATAAAAGTAGATAGTAAGCAGCATGAGCCAATTCCTCTGAGAAAAGGATGTGGGATCCACTATCTGGCCCGAGAGGTGTATGGCAGACCCTAAATTTAAATTTGTTCTTTTATTAGTCAATATATCACAAAGCCGACTGAGTACTGGGGTGCATCATGAGGCCATTTGATCACATTCGCCAAATGAGTCATTTTTGAAGTGTATTCACTGTTGCAATGTAGGAAATGTGGCAGCCAATCTGCACACAGCAAGCTCTCAAAAACAACAATGAGATGAATGACCAGATCATCTGTTTTAGTGATGTTGGATAAATATAGAAACATAGGAACATAGGAAATAGGTGCAGGAGTAGGCCATTTGGCCCTTCGAGCCTGCACCACCATTCAATATGATCATGGCTGATCATGCAACTTCAATACCCCATTCCTGCTTTCTCTCCATACCCCTTGATCCCTTTAACCATAAGGGTCACATCTAACTCTCTTTTGAATATATCTAACGAACTGGCCTTAACAACTTTCTGTGGTAGAGAATTCCACAGGTTCACAATTCTGAGTGAAGAAGTTTCTCCTCATCTCGGTCCTAAAGGGCTTACCTCTTATCCTTAGACTGTGACCCCTGGTTCTGGACTTCCCCAACATCGGGAACATTCTTCCTGCATCTAACCTGCCTAATCCCATCAGAATTTTATATGTTTCTATGAGATCCCCTCTCATTTATCTAAATTCCAGTGAATATAAGTCGAGTCGATCCAATCTTTCTTCATTTGTCAGTCCTGCTATCCCGGAAATCAGTCTGGTGAACCTTCGCTGCACTCCCTCAATAGCAAGAATATTCATCCTCAGATGTAGGATGCATGTTGGCCAGGATATCTGGGGAGAACTCCCCTGCTCTTCTTCAAAATAGTGCCATGGGATCTTTTATGCCCACCTGATTGGGCAAATGAGGCCTTGGTTTACTGTCTCATCTGAAAGACGGCACCTCCGACAGTGTAGCACTCACTCAGTGCTGCACTGGAGTGTCAGCCTAGATTTTGTGCTCAAGTTTCTGGAGTGGGACTTGAGCCCACAACCTTCGGACTCATAGGCGAGAGTGCTGCCCATGGAGCCATGGTTGACATTAGTGAGGTCACATTTGGAATGCTATTTGCAATTTCAAGCTAAGCCAGTTAAAAGCAAATCCAGAAAACAAATATTTTTTTCAAAAAGCTGTCTGGAAAGCATTGCTCCAGAAGACTCATAGATGTTAAATCAATCGAGAAGTTTAAAGGAGAGATAAATACGTGGGAAGAAATTATTTTAATGCAGAAAATTCAGATTAAAAGCTGCTGTGGTTAATAACATGGCAGAAACTAACATGAAAGAAACTGTAGACTTGGCTTCAGATGATTGATGAAGGTCTCCACTTAATACTGTAGATTCAAAATGAGATGTGGCCTTTTCTTACTCCGTGTTTATTTTTGCAACTCTTAATCTAAATGAAACTCTCTGGGGTGGGTGCCAGTATTTTTTCATTAAAAAGCAATTACTTAATACGTGAGATAATCTTGGAGAATAGTGCTGAAGGGGAGGTTTTTAATTTACTTGCTATGGGCAGGAGTGGCTCTCTTTTTTTTTGGAGCAACTTGATTTTTCTGGAGTATCTTAAAAATCCCCATTCTGCACATTTAATTTGCGCCAGTGTCAGTGAGTTAGTTAGGATTTTTAAGTTTTTTTTGAAAAGCTGGAGTTACCAATCACCTACGCCTATTTTGGCCATTTAAGCCAGTTTGAACAACTAATAGTTGCTCTAAACTAACTTAGGCCAGCGTATGCGGCCACTTGTGGCCGCACAGAAAACCCTTGCGGAGAGTTAAGAAATCAGCACAGGTAGCCAGAGATAGGGGCGGGAAGGGAAGCGGAGAGGACCTTGCAAAGCACTATACACCTTCACAACAACATTCAAGAAGCATAAAAACCATCAATAATAATAATAAAATAAATAAAACTTGTGTCCTACCTTCATAACTTGGCCCAGGAAGTTGGTGCGAGAGGCCACTCTATTGGGGATAGGTGCGGGTGGGTGGGACGACCGGGAGAGCACAGGGAACTGGCCACACACAACACATAGCAGGCTGGGCTCACAGAACATGGAGGCTGCAGGAGTCAACGAGGGACTGGTGGACTTCTCCTCTGAGGACTGCTGCCTCCCCTCTCCCCGGATCAAAACTCTTCTCTCTCTTTCCCCCCCCCCCGGATCAAAACTCTTCTCTCTCTCCCCCCGCCCCCTCCCCCGGATCAAAACTCTTCTCTCTCTCCCCCAACACCCCCCCTCCCCCCGGATCAAAACTCTTCTCTCTCTTTCCCCCCCCCCCCGCACCCCCCCGGATCAAAACTCTTCTCTCTCTCTCCCCCCCCCCCCCCCCCCCCCGATCAAAACTCTTCTCTCTCTCCCCCAACACCCCCCCTCCCCCCGGATCAAAACTCTTCTCTCTCTCTCCTCCCCCCCCCCCCCCCCCCCCGGATCAAAACTCTTCTCTCTCTCCCCCAACCTCCCCCCGGATCAAAATTCTTCTCTCTCCCCCACCACCCCCCCCCCCCCCCCGGATCAAAACTCTTCTCTCTCTCCCCCAACCCCCCCCCTCCCCCCGGATCAAAACTCTTCTCTCTCTTTCCCCCCCCCCCCCCCCCCGGATCAAAACTCTTCTCTCTCTCTTCCCCCCCCCCGGATCAAAACTCTTCTCTCTCTCCCCCGCCCCCCCCCCCCCCGGATCAAAACTCTTCTCTCTCTCCCCCGCCCCCCCCCCCGGATCAAAACTCTTCTCTCTCTCCCCCGCCCCCCCCCGGATCAAAACTCTTCTCTCTCTCCCCCGCCCCCCCCCCCGGATCAAAACTCTTCTCTCTCTCCCCCGCCCCCCCCCGGATCAAAACTCTTCTCTCTCTCCCCCGCCCCCCCCCGGATCAAAACTCTTCTCTCTCTCCCCCGCCCCCCTCCCCCCCGGATCAAAACTCTTCTCTCTCTCCCCCGCCCCCCCCCGGATCAAAACTCTTCTCTCTCTCACCCGCCCCTCCCCCCCGGATCAAAACTCTTCTCTCTCTCCCTCGCCCCCCCCCCCCGGATCAAAACTCTTCTCTCTCTCCCCCGCCCCCCCCCGGATCAAAACTCTTCTCTCTCTCACCCACCCCCCCCCCCTCCCCCCCGGATCAAAACTCTTCTCTCTCTCCCCTGCCCCCCCCCGGATCAAAACTCTTCTCTCTCTCCCCCTCCCCCCCGGATCAAAACTCTTCTCTCTCTCCCCCGCCCCCCTCCTCGCCCCCCCCCCCCCCCGATCAAAACTCTTCTCTCTCTCCCCCTCCCCCCCGGATCAAAACTCTTCTCTCTCTCCCCCGCCCCCCCCCCTCGCCCCCCCCCCCCCCGATCAAAACTCTTCTCTCTCTCCCCTGCCCCCCCCCGGATCAAAACTCTTTTCTCTCTCCCCCGCCCCCCCGACCCCCCCCCCGATCAAAACTCTTCTCTCTCTCCCCCGCCCCCCCGACCCCCCCCCCGATCAAAACTCTTCTCTCTCTCCCCTGCCCCCCCGACCCCCCCCCGATCAAAACTCTTCTCTCTCTCCCCTGCCCCCCCCCAGATCAAAACTCTTTTCTCTCTCCCCCGCCCCCCCGACCCCCCCGGATCAAAACTCTTCTCTCTCTCCCCCCCCCCCCGGATCAAAACTCTTCTCTCTCTCCCACGCCCCCCCCCTCCCCCGGATCAAAACTCTTTCCCCCGCCCCCACCCGATCAAAACACTCTCCACCCCCCACCTCCCACCCCCCCCATCAAAACTCCCCCCCCCTCCGATCAAAACACTTTTTTTTCCCCAGCCCCCACCCCATCAAAACTCTCCTCACTAAAAAGCACATAAGCACAGCCATCAATAAATAAAAAATAAAACTTGCTGTGGGAGGCCACTTGGCCGGGGCTATGTGCGGGACTCTCGCCTTGATGTGCAGCAGCCTGGCACGCGTCATGACTCCACTCGGCTTGGGTTAGGGGCGAGACATCGGGTCCCATGCTGCAGAGGAGCTACTGTGCATGTGCGAAACCTCCAGTGCACATGCGTTGAGCTGCTGGCACTCTTGTGAGCGCAGGGCTCGAGCTCCGCCCCCCCCTACTGTAATTGACATGCCACGCCAAGCACAAGGACAGTCGACAGAGCAGGAAGAATACGGCGATATCTATTCGGCGCTGTTTTGAGTGTGGAAAGTCAGCGAAAAAACCGGAGGGCTAAATATGGGCCCTATAAAACTGTTTATATCGTACATCTTAATCTGTTCTGTCTGTTTCTAGACTCAAGACTGTCCACGATTTGAATATCCAGTACCAGTGTTAATTTCAGTGGATGTAAACGTTCATATTGTATTTCAAGGGAAGAATTTAGCTTTCTATCTGGTAAGTGCAAGAAGAAAATATGTGTTTTTTTGTTCACAAAATGAAAGACAGGAACTTAAATTTTTATATTTTTGCTTCACACAGAAAAAGAAATTCAGACTGGTAGATGCTGACCATTTCATGAAAAAGACTCTTGACGTGAAAATGAATCAACCAGATAAGTTTACCAGTGAAAACTTTAAGGTTAGTCATTTTGACTGAATGCAGTTTTTCAGTTGTACTGTTATGTAATATTGAATACTTTTAAAAGCTCGCAGGCTGGTTCCAGTGATCTTGAGAAGCCAGTAACCCCTTCTGTGAATGCAACATTTTATAAAGTCATACTCACGACAAATAATTGATTCCAATGTATTTATTCTTAAAAGCATATTAAAAGATTTTAAGGAATTATCTGCTCGCCCCTTTTGAAGACCATACAGTAGACAATTTTGTTTTCTTTGCAAATCAGGCTATTTATTGCTGTTTCTTACAGCACATCACTTATGTGACTCAATAGTTGGAAGTGTTACTGAATAAAATATAGTGTCATCAACACAAAAGTATTATCCTGGCTTCTAATTCATAAGTTTAATTTAAAAAAAACATTTTTTTTTAATTGTTACAACATAACATGCAAGGGGAACGTGTCATTGAGACAGGACGGAGGTTACTTGGTAACCTAAATTTCTAACGGTTTTGTAATACTAGGGGAGGAATTGGTCGCTGTCACATCATTGTTTTGGAGACACAATTCACATGGTTGGCGGGGGAGGGGGCAATTTTCAGTCGCAATCCCATGTGCCTGTTTTCTCCCCACGAAGTGTGCCGGCCGTCTAATTCCAAGTGCCCAGTGCGGCTGCTAAAAACAGGCATTAGGTCCCTTGAATATTCCAACCTGATGGGGGGGGGGGGGGGTTAGGACCCAGCTGCCCAATTTGGCAGAAAGCATGCGGAGCATGTTCCACACGTGTTTTTATGGGAGCACCACGACCTCACCGGTCCTGAAGGGGAACGTTGGTGGCTGCCCAAGCAAAGGTTTTTTTTGTTTCTTTTATGTGGTGACATGAGGAGCAGGCCTGCTTCTCCTGGCTCCCCAGCAATGCTGCAGGCCACTGTCCACACAGTGGTTCTGCAACACCTCCCTTTTGCCCCGCATCCTCTGTCAAGGCCTTGGATGGGGCAAAAACCAATTTACCTGCCCCACTCTCCACTGTGTGTTGGTTTTCCACACGCTGGAGTTTTTGATTTTTGTCCAGCTGGCAGAACAAGTTGTGTTGCACCATACCACAAGAAATTACTGTACATGTAGTGACTGACCTAATGCTGAAAGGCAGGAATTCCTTTATGTGCTATGGTTAATGTATTCCGGTAAAATTCCTCTGTTTACCATTTTGATGAATTCTTCCCTTGAGTGGCATCTGCTTGTGATGCTCACTGATCCTTTTCTGGAGTGACACATTAAATCCCAGTATCACACACAACATGATCCTTCCAGGCAGCACAGAGATAGATTATTCAATATCTGTCTGGTTACATTAAAGAAACATGTTGCTTTGGCTGTCGTGGTTTGGAAAGCTGCCCATACAGTGCAATTAAGTTACTTAATAAGAACTTAATTATTTAAATTGATACTAGAATATTGCTCCTTTTAAGTATTGAACATGAAATATATCCCCTGTTCTGAGTTTTTATTTTATTTTAAGAGGATTGGACAAACTATGCAGTGCTGGAAGTTTAATTTATTTTAGTAAATATGCAGTTACTGAGCTGATGTAACTCGATATTTGTTTTCTAAATTTTGGGGGGCCTTGCAATGCTCCTTTTGTATCAATGACCACTTCACGGCAACACAAAAGTGACATCAGGTTCTGAGGGGACTGCAGATCTCCTGCAGGAGGCTGGCACACAATGCTTCAGCTTAACACCACATATAGTCCAACTCCAGGAGGGGTGGGGGTGGGGGGGGCGGAATCCTGAACACTTGCACAAATGTATCTAAAGTGTGGAGACTCCCGAACTCTCAGTACCTTTTAAATTATATTGGTTGGGTGTGGAGCTCTGCACCTGCGGCCGTCACACAGGATCAGCCACTTTGATTTTCCAGTACGTATCTCGCCACTGTGCGTGTGCTTATATGTATGTGTTTTTCTTTTCCCCCCCCCCCACCCCAATCAATTTGGCACTGGAAGCAAAGGGCAAATTCAAACAACCTGCATTTGCCACTGAAAATGTCATTAAAATTATCACGCTAAAAATCATACAAACTGATTCCTAGAAAATATTAATCGATTCAATTCAAATGAGTACATTTTGCCTTCATAGAATCCACAATTGCTGAGGGAGCTGGAAATTACTGAACCTTGGCTGTACATCTGGAGTTGCAGCTAATCGGTTTGGTTACATGAAAAATATTTTAAATTAGTTGCAATTCACTCGTGTATAAAACTTGTTTTTTCAGCTTTCCTATGCTCAAAACGAAACCCACACCCTTCATTTCTCTGTGCAAGTAGAAGGGAAAACAGTTGACAGTAGGTTAGATGGTAAGTAAAATATTTTTTGAAAAAGGTCCGAAACAACCTGGCTTGAAGAGCTTGGGATAATTTGACAGGACATTATTAAGAGTAATGGTGTTATAATTGCCGCATTTAAGCTCAACGTGCTTCTGAAAACTACTTTTTCTAACAATTTTTATTCCCTCCCCTTCTCCTCTCATGAAAGTATTGACTGCTAGGATATGGTTCCATGACTAAGGCATGCTCCAGCGGCTATTCAGCTTCAGACATCACAATTGAGCTCTATCCTGTTTGCTTTTGATGGGCACACATCCCTGCAATTCTAGCAGGTGTCACATTCCTAACTCGGGAGTAATGGGACCAATTGTAACACCATTACTGCTTTAGAATAGTTAACCCAGAATAGCCCGGTGATTGAATCTTGGGACCTTGTCGGATTATATGATACCTTTTCAAAGAATGCAAAATTTTTCAAACAGTTGGAATATTTAAAGACCGTTTCCAAATATTTTAACATCTTCTCACTAAATTAAATGTGAGCAGCCATTTATCCACTTACGTGACAATTATACGGTACATGTAAGATTTTTTTTTAACCTCCAGTAATTCTGCAGACCTCATAATGGCTAATGTATCTGAGCTGGTTCTGCTGCAATAGGGAACAGGAAATTTTTTGGGGGGAAATAACCTGATCCTTTTGTGCTTTAGTCAGCTTCAGGTCCCTAATCAGACCCACTTGATAATAAAGTAACTGACAGCAATAACTTGGTATGAAAATGTCCTTTGTCACATAACATATGGGTCAGTGATCACAATTTCTTGTGTGATTGACGTGAATTTTCCTGCATATGTTCAGTTCATTGCCTTGCCTCCAGCTATTTTAGACGGCAGGCATAGGGAACATGAGCCCAGCGATGAGGGCATTGCCCACACTATGCTGTGGCAGGTATCTGGAGCCAGCCATAGCCAATTTCTGGTGACACCCTAAATGGTTCCCCCACTGTGAAGTTAATACTTTCAGAAGGGGAAAATTGCATGACAATGGAGCAAAGAGAGGAAAATAAAGATTCCTCACGTACTTGTCATATGTTTGCTTGCACTTGCTGCACTTGAAAGTAATTGATTATGAAACACTTTGCAACATTTCTGAGGTACATGAAAGGCATTATGCAAATTAAATTCTTGAAAGTATGTTTTATCTACTGCCTAACCCCATCCAGGAAGCAGCTGATGCATTTGACTGCTTTTGCTGTTTAATAGGATTTCCAGATTAGTCCATGGAAATAATAAACACGACTGCTTTCTCATGCAGAAAGAAGGAGGAGAAACCGGAGGCCAATTTACTCCACTCCACAGTCACAGGCCTATTTGTATCCAGTTAGGGTCAATGACCAAGGCTTGGAAGCAGGTTTCGATTCTGAATTCCTGTCTGCGGAATTGTGTTTGCTGTCCGGCAACTTGAGAGGGAGATTCAAGTACATATCTTCTACCCGAAATGTGAAATGGGAGCAATGTTCTTTTGTTTTCAACTTATTAGCCTCTCCTACTTGTGCCATTCCTAAACCAGTACAACAGGTAGCTGACTTAATTCTAGGCCTCTCCATTCTCACCCTGTGGAAAACTATGTCTCAATAACCAAACCGGCATCAGAAACTTGCCGAGCCAACAACGAATGGCTTGATTTGTTATGATAGTGAGTTAAGTAAAGTTCCAGGTTGAATCTGCTGGATTGGTATTGGAAGCACTGAAATTTGTCTTAATGCTTCAAGTTCAAAAGGGAGAAATTGGCTGGTGTTCCTGATCCTGTTCGCTATCCCTGCTGGAAACATGCATGTGTTGATTTTGAGTGGAGACCATATTGCATAACCTCCGATACCTCTTCAGTCACATAACCTACCAACACTTACTCTGTTCATACATGAAGAATAGCTTCTTGGGTAAGGTGGTTTAAAGAAATGTAGTGTGTGTAATTCTTGATTTGCTAATTTGCTGTGCCTTCAGTAATTCCTCTTACTTTAAATGTCTGTGCTAATTGGTATTTTTACCAGAATAAGTTACATTTATAGATATAAAAACACACCATTTTTTATTCAAGTGACCCTCTACAATTGTGGATACAGCAACAATGACTGTAGTCTGTGCCTCACTGCTGAGAAAAATTATAACTGCGTTTGGTGTAACAACACAAAAAAATGCGTTTATAAAGATCTTTGTGAAGATGCTATTAAGACAACCGATATGTGTCCAGACCCAACTATTTCAAAGGTGGGTAGAGCCTTTTAAGGTTTCTTTTCCCTGATTTAAAAAAAAAAGTTTAAAAAATTTATGATGGTCAATTAATGTTATTGTGGGAAATACTGTAACATTTTGTGTGATGTCACTCATTTACATTGAAAAATGGGTCCAAACCCAGATGTATATTTTGTGTAAACAATGACAGCATATTTAGTAGGTAAATAAATTTTCAAAAAGACCACAACCACTGTGGAAAAAGCATTGCCACTGAAATGATGATTTAAAAAAAAATGTAACAGCCTGTGAGTATGTTTTGATAAACTATCCAGTCGTCATTATTTTAAATTGTCTAAATGTATTTGTAAAACTGTCAGTTTTTAATGTAAAACAAAACTACACACAAAATTAACCCATTGTTAATTCCTGTCAATACTCAGCTGGATCCAGTAAATGGACCCCTCCAGGGAGGAATACTTCTGACCATCTCGGGCTCAAACCTTGGAAAATCTCCCGATGATATCCGAGAGATCAAAGTTGGAGATGCTGTTTGTACTCAAATCAATGAACAATATTCTACCTCCATCAGGTACACCAGAAGTCTTTGTGCTACTTGCTAAATGCTACTTGCCAAGGACAATAGGTTAACACTATGATTTAATTACTAAAAGTGGCATTTCTTGGCTAACCCCGTTAGATTATTGAAAATGACCTTGTAACAGCCTATTGTGTTCTTGTTGAGCAGCAAGTGTCAGCAACATACTCCTGCATCTTTACCCAAATAAGGCTCTTTTAGATTAGGTAGAGATCTTTTGTAATAATGTTCTAATTGCACCATTTTTCACCTAACTATAAATTAAGTGGTGAAGACATTATTAAATACACTTAATTCAGCAATCTGTGCTATGTCACCAAAGCATGTCTGTCTTTGTTTTAATTGCACTGTTCGGAGAACACAACGATCATCTGTTTCTGATGACGAAAGTGGTGTGGACTCGCAACTGGTCAATACTGGGGCATAGATACTTTAATGAATAGATTGTCAAGAAAGATCGGAATGGTGTGTTCTGATCCTTTTCTTGTGTCCATACAAGAGCAAAGTTCCTCAAGAAAGCTTGGTTCCACATTGGCAGTTTTTTGTTTTTGATTTATAAAGCTTATCAGCCCACTGGCGCAATATTGTAACCCTGTTTGTCAAGTTGCAGAGAAAATCTACATCTGTGAAGTTAGCATACTCCATGCTGAAGTATGCCCAGCACAATACTGGAGTGTTACATTGTAATTGAAGCACCTGCATAAGAGATGCTAGGATTTGAGATTTGTGCCAGGAACATGACTTTTGCACTTCAACATTCTGTAACAGTCCATTAAATCCATAAAGAAAGGCAGTGGCAAAGCTTCCCATCACACTTGTGTCTGTAGACGTCTCTTCCAGACAGCATCATTACCTAGAACTCTGCTCTTTGTTATATATATATTTGGCCACATAATCAGTACTTGCTTTACTGAGGTTGCTAGAGTGTGCACAAGGCCAGGGTAAATCTATTGTTCATTAGTACATGAGAGGATGTTCAAGTATTTATGTGTTTCCAGCAAGCATCAGGCTCAGATTTGTGAGACATTTATTCTAGTTACTGTTGTCTTTAGATGAACCCTGTTGTTATGCCACCTAATATGCAAATGCTTCCTCAGAAATTGATTTCAATTCAAATTCCTAAGATTGTCAGGTTCAGTTGCACCTGCAGGAAAATTCCACAATTGTGGCACCAGCATCAACAGTTTATATTGAAATATTAAAAAGAACAGAAGAATAATTAAGTTGATCATTAGAAACCAAAACTAAACTCAGCTGTATTTGGGCTGAAATGGCTAAGTGAACATTGTATAATTGAAATTAGTTTACTTTACTTTATATTCCCTTCTATCAGATCAGTTCTTAGCTAAACGTATTCTACATACCTGTAGAAATGTGACTGGCTCAGGATATATTTTAAAAACGTCCCAGAGGAACCTTACATAGTGTCCAACAGACAGGCCAGCAAGCTAATTCAGGTGATGCAGTATTGGTTTCAACTGCTATGAATCCATTGCCAGTGTGGTCATTGGGTGTTTTTTGACTGTATTTCCTATAGAGTTATAAAGTTTGAGCAGGTAGATTGGCTCTTATGTGCCGTGTCTGGGCTATTGTGGATCAAGTGGGTGGTATTAGTTGGCTGACTAGCCAGTGGCTGCAGGCCAAGACTGGAACCAGATATGTGAGAATTTCTCTTGATTAAGGTTCAACGAGTGCAATTATTATCAGTTAGGCTATTTTCCAGCACTCATCAACTTACATTGACATTGTGGAAGATCTGCCTGCCATCGATGCAGTGGGATGTACGGTGGGACTGCAGTTACAAGGAAACCCAAGACTTTGCTGGCAGGGAAGTGGAGTTGAGGCCAGGATCAGATCTGCCATGATCTTATTGAATGGCGGAGCAGGCTCGAGGAGCCAAATGACCTACCCCTGCTCCTATTTCTTATGTTCTTATGTTTGTGCTGGTCCAAGGGGACCACTACGAGAAGGACGGCAAGGCAGTCCCATAGGTCTTGCTTGGCTGTATGCCCAATGATCTTTAGAATTCCACACAGCACTTTTAGCTGTGATCAGAAAATGTGAAAGATGATATCCTCCCCACCAAAGTCTCTCCTGCAGAGGTTTCAACGTTTGGGTGGGAGGAGGTGATTTTATTTTGATTATAGTTGATCTTTATCTGAATGTTTCCTCACACCACGCAATTCTAATTTGATCTATTGTAATCTCATTTTCATGAAGTTTGTTCAAACTGATGGTTTTGTTTTAATTTTTTTTTGCAGGGTTGTTTGTAAATTAAGTGGAGTTTCTGAACCCCAGTATAAATCAGTTCAGATTGTGACAAAAAATAACAAAGTTGGTCATTCTAATATGATGTTCGCATACACTGTGAGTATCCATTTACAACAAATAATTTTAACAGAATTCTAGTTCTATAATTTAAATTTGCCAGCTGTGAATTTAACCTAAACAAAAAGCAGCATTGTATCTAATATCTCAAAAATAACTAACTTGTATAATGTTGACTTTATAAAATATACTTTCCAAAGAAATTATATTTGGAAAGAATGACAAATTGACAAAGTAATTTAATAAAACCTCTTCGAGTTTTATTCCATTACCTGAAGAAATAGTAAATGTTTATAGAGCTAACCTTTTCTTTTCAAAATTATCCAGGACCCTAAGCCTTCTCATATTACTCCATTACAAGGGATATATGCTGGAGGAACTAGCCTAACAATCCAAGGAGAGAACTTAAACACTGGAAAGCAAGAGGATGTTAAAGTGATGCTGGGCAACATACCATGCACTCTGTAAGCTGAATAAGTCATTGTTATTGGGAAAGGACTGTAGAATAAATGGTTGTGACAATCCAGGCTGTATGTCATAGTCGTAGGGTCGCACATTTGCACCTGTGATTCACCATTCGTGCTGCTGTAGGAAAGTAACAGTTTTGATGGCCTGTGGCCAACATTATCATGTGTTTTCTTTAATTTTCTTTTATTCTCCAATTTCCTTCCACAGTTTTCCACCCTCTATTGAAGGCACTGGCAGCCTTGCTGCAATGCCGTTCCATGGGTGTGCTCTCCCTCTGATACCTCACCCAAGTGGCTATTTATATGTGAACTTTGAACCCAGTGTGCTGCCAGGCTATTCAGTTGGAGAGAATATTACAGCCCAGCTTCAACCTGTATTCATACTCTCCCAGCAGGGAGGGGTTATTTTGGTGAGCGGGTGAAAATAGGCACTAAATGGATGCTGTGCTAACAAGAGGTGCCTGTTTGAAGGTCTGGTTGTAGCACGTAATTTTGGTCCTAATTGCTGATTCCTATCATTTGAACTTGCCCGGAGGGCCTGAAACGGACTCCTGCAGGTTTAGCACTTGAGTGCTAATTTCTAGAAGCAATTTTCGTGGAGCAGTTCTATGTGAGCTCCATGTACCTGCTTCCACTGAAGTTGTGGAGTGCGCTAGCTGTCTCGGACTGAATAAGAGGTTCTCTGAAGGATGCGGCACTGGAGGTCCTGATGGAGGAGGTCCAGAAGAGGAGGGATGTTCTGTACCCCGCAGGGGGGAAGGCGCCACCTTGGCCTCCTGTCCCTCTCTCCTGCAGGAACTGGTGCTGCTCTGCCTGGCCTCATGGCCTTCTTCAATTTCTCCTGCAGACCCTAGCAAGATGCCCATGATCAAGCATTCCCTTTTTCCTGGTGACTCCTATAACGTGACCAATAAGAACATAAGAAGTAGGAGCAGGAGTAGGCCATTTGGCCCATCAAGCCTGCTCCTCCATTCAATAAGATCATGGCTGATCCTCTACTTCAACTCCACTTTCCTGCACGATCCCTCGATTCCTCTAGAGTCCATAAAATCTAGCGATCGCAGTCATGAATATAAGCAACTCAGCTCTTCTACTGTCTGACATAAATTTGCTAACATCTAAAGCCCGGAGGTGGCCCTCTGCACATAAGCACCTGACTCCAACACCCAACCTTTCAGCCACTTTAAATGGGTCAGATAAGGTGGAGTAGCACAGCACTTACTCTTTTTAGGTGAAGTCCTCAGAGAATTTCCGGAATAAATTTTGCTCGAGTGTTGGTGAAGTCTTGCTTGACAAAGTGTCCCAGAAAGTCCCCGATGTGGTTACAAAATTCCTCTTCAAACCTTTCAGCACGTGAACAGTGGATGCTGAATATGCCTTTAAGTAGCCCTCGAAATCCTCAGCAACGACTTGTTTACTCCTATTCAATTGGTCGCTGTTAGGAGAGGGCGTTTGTTCCAGCGCTGGTCACCAAAATGCCATGCTGGCTCTTTAAGGTGGCTATTCCTATTGCATAATTCAACTCCTTTACCAAGATGGCATCTTGCGCTAAACGTGGACTAAACCGGTGTTGCAGCTCAAGACCCCATCTTGGCCACCTTGGAGGCTCGTTAACACTTAAAATTTCTGAGAAAAATCGGGCCCATGATTTTTACGCAGATGTTCTGTTTTTGTAATTACCAGTGCTTCTTTACCTGGGACGGGCACATCTCTAATTAACTGAACTTAAGGTTCTGTTCTCCGTTCAAAGCTTCAGTGCTACACTTATAGCTGTACACTCATAGCATTAATTAGTTATTTTAAGACATTATAGTTTAAGAATCATATTTTTCTACATGACAAATAATGGTTAAACGTTAATATTACTACAATATTAAATCACTCCAAATCAACAGCAGTTTCCCGTTACTCTGATTAAGCCCTTCCTTACAATTGGCTGTGAAGCGCTTTGGGATGTCCTGAGGTCATGAAAGGTGCTATATAAATGCAAGGTTTTTTTTTGGTTATTAATTATTTCCTTTAAGTGTTCGCTTTTTCCATACGAGATATTTCAAATCCAGTTAAGAACTTAAAGTCAGCATCTATAGTGTCAACTTGTACCTGTGTGCAGTACGTTGGAAGTTATTTTAATATACATTGTGGCATTAATTTTGTACACCTACACTCCTCATAAAACCATTGAATTATTTTAACATTCTCAGTGGTCTCCTGGCTGTAATGCTTCCTCATTAGAATCTCCTAGAATGAGAGTGTGCTGTGCTTTAGTTAAAATCCTACTGATGCTTATTTTTTGTTTTCCACAGGACGACATTTAATGAAAGCCTGATCTGTATCACAGGCCATTATAACAGAGCACCTGCTAAACCCCAAGACAGGTCTACACATGTTACAGTTTCTGTACAATACGGGGAAAATGCAATTAAGAAAATTCAACACCAGCAATTTTTATATGTCCCCAATCCAATAATCAATGATGTCGTTCCACAAAAAAGTATCTACAGGTAATATTCTTCCACATGTATGACTTCAAAATAACTTAGTCGCCACTCAAACCCCTCCTGACAAAACTCGTGAGGCCTGATATGTACAGGACACTCTCTGCACTGGGATTTAAATACTCACTCCCATCTGGTACTGAGCAGCCAACACAATGTCAGTTCCTGCTCATATATCAGATGAACCTGGTCATTTGTGTTTTTGCCTTTCTATAATTCTGTTAAATATCTGAAAGAAAAAGATGAAAGGACATGAGAATGGGACTAAGTGGATAACTCTTACAGAGCTGGGACAGGCATGGTGGGCCAAATGGCCGCCTCCTGCGCTATGAAATTGCATAATTCTATACTAGAGGAGAACAGAACAAATTAGCTTGGCGAATGCACATCTAAAAGTGCAATTGGATACAGCTGCTGTGCTCACAGCAGTACAGTTAAAATTCTATTTTTATGTCGATGCTAAATGGTTTCAGGTGCATATAGACATGTAGGTGGTTGTCCAACTTCGAGTCTGGCCAGTGATCGGAATCTGAGCAGAATAAAGCCAAAGGGTGAGGCACCATATCTAGAAGGCATTTCGGGTTTTGTTTGTGCAGCATAACTTGAGCCCAGCGCAAAGCTATCGACAATCTGATCACTTTACGCTCTTTCAGTGTTTTAATGTTGGGAGAAGCCCGGTGTACCTGCGCTCTCCCTCCTAATGCTAACATTTGACCAACTGAGCACATGCATCAAGCACACGTGCACAGAACTGCTTTCTAGCTGATCTTGGTGCAATGCCGTGAGAATTTGCAGTGTATATTCCACAGACGCTGGACTGAGAGCATATAACTGCAGCCTACAATGTGCATCAGCTAACCTAATTTGTCTTGCTCTCCTCCAGTGAATGTACAGCTTACACAGTTCACACTATAGGAATTTTAGCTGTATATTGCCCAGTCAATACCAAATCAAAGTGAATATTTGAACCATTTTTCCTCCTTTCGAGCGGGGTAGGGAAACGAGGTAGTGAGCTGCCATACCCACCTTGAGTATCCTTTTCTTGTTAATTTTGCATGGCATAATTTTTTGTGATTAATTTTAAACCAGCATAACTTATTTTTCTTTAAATTACTGCACCAAAACAATAGACCTAAAAGAAGGAATTGGTTTATATAGATGTATCTGATTTAATTCTGGTCCTAAAATATTTATCAAATGTCAGTTCATCTTCCCTGGTGTTGCTCACAACCAAAAAATTTAAGTCTTTCTCTTCCTGTATCTCTGCTTACCTTGCATTGTTTCTGCTTGTCTTTAGTCTTGGTTTTCTCTCACACCACTCTTGTTCTTTCCTCCTCCATACTTGATGTACATCTCTCACACGCACTTTTTCGCTCTGTTTTTTTTGACATCAAACAATATAAATAAGCTGATCCCACTAAATAATTTGTTTGTTTTCTTGATGCAGCGGGGGTAGGAATATCACTGTGACGGGACATGGATTTGATGCTGTACAAAAACGCATTATGAGAGTGGAAGTAAGGGAGACTGGACAATTACTTGTAGAAAAGGTACAGCTTGTTTCTTAGTAGCACTGACACACAGCCATTTTCAAGAAGTGAAGTTAATGTAAATAGTATGAATACCGGAATATATCCCATATGGAGTGCGTTTGTGCCAAAGTGAAATTATTTGACGCGTGAACATTTATAATTTTGCCCCTTAGTGTTGCGTTTAGTGCTGGTTAATTTGTCAATTTGTATATAATTCTAAAATACTGAAAAAAAACACTAACTTCCATTTCCTTTCAGAAATGTGTTTGTTTCTTGTCCTACTTTCAAGCTGTGGATGGTAACCTAGCAACCAATTAGATCATCATGTCTTTTGTTTAAAGAGCAACCAAGGCTGCCTGTTACAGAAAATGAGGGATCATTATTGACATTCTTGTGTAATTGTGGAAGTGGTTGAACATGCTGGGTGACAAGACCATCTAGTAGTCCGTAGTTCAAGTCCTAGAACATGAGTGCGCCTGCCAAAGATTTTCCACTGCGTCTTGTTTGCTGCATGCCTTGGCATGCGTGCCTTGGCTGAGAGGGCAACACTCTCTCCTCTGAGTCAGAAGGTTATGCATTCAAGTCCCACTTCAGAGACTCGGAACACATAATCCAGGCTGGCACTTCAGTGCAGTACTGAGGGATTGCTGCATGTACAAGATCTCATGGCACTGTTCGAAGAAGAGCAGGGGAGTGCTCCTTGTGTCCTCGACTAATATCACGGATGATCTGATCATGCACCTTACTGGTGTTTGTGGGACCTTGCTGTGCACAAATTGTCTATGACGGTTCTCTACAAACCAACAGCGACTCAGCTTCAAAAGTACTTCATTGGTCATAAAGTACTTTATAAATAGGTTATAAAAGACACTATATAAATGTAAGTCCTTTCCTTTATAACGGACAGATATTTTTTCATGGCTTCAAACCAATTTTCCTAACATCAATAAGATAAATAGAGTCATAGACTTTTACAGCACAGAAAGCGGCCATTTGGCCCATTGTGTGGTGCTTGCCGAAAAAGAACTATCCAGCCTAATCCCACTTTCATAATCTTGCAGGCTATGACACTTCAATTGTATATCCAAGTACTTTTTAAACGCAATGAGGGTTTCTGCCTCTACCACCATTTCAGGCACCCTCTGGGTGAAAAGGTTCTCCTCAACTCCCCTCTAATCCTTCTGCCAATTACTTTAAATCTATGCCCACTGGTTAGGGAAATAGGTCCTTCCTATCCACTATATCTAGGCCTCTCATAATTTTATACACCTCAATTAAGTCTCCCCTCAGCCTCCTCTGGTCCAAAGAAAACAACCCCAGCCTATCCAATCTTTCCTCATAGCTAAAATTCTCCAGTCCTAGCATCCTCGTAAATCTCCTCTGTGCCCTCTCTAGTGCAATCACATCTTTCCTGTAAAGTGGTGACCAAAACTGTACACAGTACTCTAGCTGTGGCCTAACTAGTGTTTTATACAATTCAAGCATAACCTCCCTGTTCTTGTATTCTATGCCATGGGTAATAAAGAAAAATATACCTTATATCTTCTTAACCACCTTATCTACCTGTCCTGCTAACTTCAGGGATCTGTGGACATGCATTCCAAGATCCCTCTGTTCCTCGGCACTTCTCAGTATCCTACCATTTATTGTTTATTCCCTTGCTTTGTTAGCCCTCCCCAAATTCATTACCTCACACTTCTCCGGATTGAATTCCATTTGCCACTTTTCTGCCCACCTGACCAGTTACCTTCCTGCAGTCTACAACTTTCTTCCTCACTCAACCACGTGGCCAATTTTTGTATCATCTGCAAACTTTTTAATTATGCCCCCTACATTCCGGTGTAAATTATTGATATATATTACAAAGAGCAAGGGACCCAGTACTGAGCCCACTGGAACCCCACTAGGAACAGCCTTCCAGTCACAAAAGCATCTGTTGACCATTACCCTTTGCTTCTGTCACTGAGCCAATGTTGGATCCAATTTGCCACTTTCCCCTGAATCCCATGGGCTTTTACTTTTCTGACCAGTCTGCCATGTGGGACCTTGTCAGAAGCCTCGCTAAAATCCATGTAGCCTACATCAAACTAATGATCCAGAGACGCGAGTTCAAATCCTATCTTGGCAGCTGCGGAATTTAAATTCAGTTAATTAAATTAATCTGGAATAAAAAGCTAGTATCGGTAATGAAACCAAGAAACTACCGGATTGTCATAAAAACCCATCTGGTTCACTGATGTCCTTTAGGGAAGGAAATCTGCCATCCTTACCCAGTCTGGCCTTCATGTGACTTCAGATCCACAGCAAAGTGGTTGACTCTTAACTGCCCTCTGAAATGGCCTAGCAAGCAGCGGTTCAAGAAGGCGGCTCACCACCACCTTCTTCTCAAGGGCAATTAGGGATGGACAATAAATGCTGGCCTTGCTGGCGATGCCCACATCCCATGAACGACTTTTTAAAAACATGCTACCCTCATCGACCCTCCTTGTTATCGCCTCAAAAAATGCAATCAAGTTTGTCAGACATGACCTTCCATGCTGACTGGCCTTGATTAATCTGTGTCTTTCTAAATGACGATTAGTACTGTCCCTCAGTAATAATTCCACTCATTTGCCCACCACCAAGGTTAGGCTGATTGGCCTGTAATTACTCGGTTTATCCCTTTTTAAACAACGGTATGTTAGCAGTCCTCCGGCACCACTCCTGTAGCCAGAGGATTGGAAAATGATGATCAGACTTAATGTTTCTTCAGGCCTTCAATGGTTACACTGAATTGGTGCGTTTTATGCTGGTTTTTATATTCCAGGATATGCAAATAAGATATGCAGGAAATTTAGGCTTAAGTTGACAGTGGCAAGATTGGCGTAGATTTCGATGTAATTTCTGAACAGGTTGGATCAAGGAAATTCTGGGTGACTGCACTCCCATATATGTTCTTAGTATAGAAACATAGAAAATAGTTGCAGGAGTAGGCCATTCGGCCCTTTGAGCCTGCATTGCCATTCAATAAGATCATGGCTGATCATTCCCTCAGTACCCATTTCCTGCTTTCTCTCCATGGCCCTTGATCCCCTTAGCCATAAGAACATAATAAGAACATAATAAGAACATAAGAATTAGGAACAGGAGTAGGCCATCTAGCCCCTCGAGCCTGCTCCGCCATTCAACAAGATCATGGCTGACCTGGCCGTGGACTCAGCTCCACTTACCCGCCCGCTCCCCATAACCCTTAATTCCCTTATTAGTTAAAAATCTATCCATCTGTGATTTGAATACATTCAATGAGCTAGCCTCAACTGCTTCCTTGGGCAGAGAATTCCACAGATTCACAACCCTCTGGGAGAAGAAATTTCTTCTCAACTCGGTTTTAAATTGGCTCCCCCGTATTTTGAGGCTGTGCCCCCTAGTTCTAGTCTCCCCGACCAGTGGAAACAACCTCTCTGCCTCTATCTTGTGTATCCCTTTCATCATTTTAAATGTTTCTATAAGAGCACCCCTCATCCTTCTGAACTCCAACGAGTAAACACCCAGTCTACTCAATCTATCATAAGGTAACCCCCTCATCTCCGGAATCAGCCTCGTGAATCGTCTCTGTACCCCCTCCAAAGCTAGTATATCCTTCCTTAAGTAAGGTGACCAAAACTGCACACAGTACTCCAGGTGCGGCCTCACCAATATCCTGTACAGTTGCAGCAGGACCTCCCTGCTTTTGTATTCCATCCCTCTCGCAATGAAGGCCAACATTCCATTCGCCTTCCTGATTACCTGCTGCACCTGCAAACTAACTTTTTGGGATTCATGCACAAGGACCCCCAGGTCCCTCTGCACCGCAGCATGTTGTAATTTCTCCCCATTCAAATAATATTCCCTGTTACTGTTTTTTTTTCCCAAGGTGGATGACCTCACATTTTCCGACATTGTATTCCATCTGCCAAATCTTAGCCCATTCGCTTAACGTATCTAAATCTCTTTGCAGCCTCTCTGTGTCCTCTACACAACCCGCTTTCCCACTAATCTTTGTGTCATCTGCAAATTTTGTTACACTACACTCTGTCCCCTCTTCCAGGTCATCTATTTTTATTGTAAATAGTTGTGGTCCCAGCACCGATCCCTGTGGCACACCACTAACCACCGATTTCCAACCTGAAAAGGACCCATTTATCCCAACTCTCTATCCATGCTAATACATTTCCTCTGACTCCGCGTACCTTTATCTTCTGCAGTAACCTTTTGTGTGGCACCTTATCGAATGCCTTTTGAAAATCTAAATACACCACATCCATCGCTATACCTCTATCCACCACGCTCGTTATATCCTCAAAGAATTTCAGTAAATTAGTTACACGTGATTTCCCCTTCATGAATCCATGTTGCGTCTGCTTGATTTCACTATTCCTAACTAGATGTCCCGCTATTTCTTCCTTAATGATAGCTTCAAGCATTTTCCCCACTACAGATGTTAAACTAACCGGCCTATAGTTACCTGTCCTTTGTCTGCCCCCTTTTTTAAACAGAGGCGTTACATTAGCTGCTTTCCAATCCGCTGGTACCTCCCCAGAGTCCAGAGAATTTTGGTAGATTATAAGGAATGCATCTGCTATAACTTCCGCCATCTCTTTTAATACCCTGGGATGCATTTCATCAGGACCAGGGGATTTGTCTACCTTGAGTCCCATTAGCCTGTCCAGCACTACCCCCTACTGATAGTGATTACCTCAAGGTCCTCCCTTCCCACCTTCCCCTGACCTGCAATTTTTGGCATGGTTTTTGTGTCTTCCACTGTGAAGACCGAAGCAAAATAATTGTTTAAGGTCTCAGCCATTTCCACATTTCCCATTATTAAACCCATCATCTAAGGGACCAACATTTACTTTAGTCACTCTTTTCCGTTTTATTTATCAGTAAAAGCTTTTACTATCCGTTTTTATGTTTTGCGCAAGTTTACTTTCGTAATCTATCTTTCCTTTCTTTATTGCTTTCTTAGTCATTCTTTGCTGCTTTCCCAATTTTCCCAATCTTCTAGTTTCCCACTAACCTTGGCCACCTTATACGCATTGGTTTTTAATTTGATACTCTCCTTTATTTCCTTGGTTATCCACGGCTGGTTATCCCTTCTCTTACTGCCTTTCTTTTTCACTGGAATATATTTTTGTTGAGCACTATGAAAGAGCTCCTTAAAAGTCCTCCACTGTTCCTCAATTTTGCCACCGATTAGTCTGTGTTCCCAGTCTACTTTAGCCAATTCTGCCCTCATCCCACTGTAGTTCCCTTTGTTTAAGCATAATACGCTCGTTTGAGACACTACTTCCTCACCCTCAATCTGTATTACAAATTCAACCATACTGTGATCACTCATTCCGAGAGGATCTTTTACTAGGAGATCGTTTATTATTCCTGTCTCATTACACAGGACCAGATCTAAGATAGCTTGCTCCCTTGTAGGTTCTGTAACATACTGTTCTAAGAAACAATCCCGTATGCATTCTATGAATTCCTCCTCAAGGCTACCCCGTGCGATTTGATTTGACCAATCGATATGTAGGTTAAAATCCCCCATGATTACTGCCGTTCCTTTTTCACATGCCTCCATTATTCCATTGATTATTGTCCGTCCCACCGTGAAGTTATTATTTGGGGGCCTATAAACTACGTCCACCAGTGACTTTTCCCCCTTACTATCTCTAATCTCCACCCACAATGATTCAACATTTTGTTCATTAGTGCCAATATCATCTCTCACAACTGCCCTGATATCATCCTTTATTAACAGAGCTACCCCACCTCCTATCCCTTCTTGTCTATCTTTTCGAATTGTCAGATACCTCTGTATGTTTAATTCCCAGTCTTGGTCACCCTGCAACCACGTTTCAGTAATGGCCACCAAATCATACCCATTTGTAATGATTTGTGCCATCAACTCATTTACTTTGTTTCGAATGCTGCGTGCGTTTAGGTAAAGTGTTTTAATACTAGTTTTTAAACCATGATTTTTAGTTTTGACCCCTCCTGCATCCCTTTTATATTCATAAATATTGTCCCTTCCTATCACCTTGTGGTTTACACTTACCCCAGTGCTACTCTGCTCTGTTGCCTCCTGCCTTTTCCGTTCTTTCTTGGGGTTCTGTTCATCTGAGCTCTCTCCCACTCTAACTAGCTCAGAGCTCTCTTCTGGGTTCCCATCCCCTGCCAAGCTAGTTTAAAGCCCTTCCAACCATACTATCAAAACCACCCGCGAGAACATTGGTCCCGTCTCTGTTGAGGTGTAACCTGTCCGACTTGTACAGGTCCCACCTACCCCAGAGGCAGTCCCAATTGTTCAGGAAACTAAAGCCGTCCCTCCTACACCAACGGGAGAGTGGAGAGCACCAGTTCAAACTGTCACAGGACGGGAGAGTGGAGAGCACCAGTTCCAACTGTCACAGGACGGGAGAGTGGAGAGCACCAGTTCAAACTGTCACAGGACGGGAGAGTGGAGAGCACCAGTTCGAACTGTCACAGGAGAGAGTGGAGAGCACCAGTTCCCACTGTCACAGGACGGGAGAGTGGAGAGCACCAGTTCCCACTGTCACAGGACGGGAGAGTGGAGAGCACCAGTTCGAACTGTCACAGGACAGAGAGTGGAGAACACCAGTTCCAACTGTCACAGGACGGGAGAGTGGAGAGCACCAGTTCGAACTGTCACAGGACAGAGAGTGGAGAACACCAGTTCCAACTGTCACAGGACGGGAGAGTGGAGAGCACCAGTTCCAACTGTCACAGGACGGGAGAGTGGAGAGCACCAGTTCGAACTGTCACAGGAGAGAGTGGAGAGCACCAGTTCAAACTGTCACAGGACGGGAGAATGGAGAGCACCAGTTCCAACTGTCGCAGTATGGAGACAGAACAGGAGTAGAAGGCAGAGGAATTGACCAAGGCACACAGGAAAAGGCTACACCAAAGGAGAAGACAACCAAACAGGAGATACCCTTCCACCAGAGTCTACAGACCATGCTACTCCTTTGATGTCTCAGAAGATATCTAGTTAACCAAATCCTTGTCCGCCTGTTCAGGTAGACCTAACAGATTCCATCGCACTGGTGGAAGGAGCAAAAAGTCCTCCTGGTGCCTTTCCATAAAGGAGCGCCACCAAAAGATTAACTCGTCATTCATCTTGTTTGCTGTTTGTGGGACATTTGCTATGTGCAAATTCCTCCATCAACAAATTAGTTCGAATGTACAGAGATAAATCTAAAAATGCCTACTTTTCTTGATTCCTAACGACAAGATTATTTTGTGCCCTCTGGATAACTTGGCCAGACCCAGTTTGCCTATTTTATGTATGAAAAAAAATCAATTCTCTTGCTTTATCCACATATGTGTACAATACTTTTATTTTGGCACCCCAAGTGTAATGACTCATATACAGTGCTGGACTTCAGTGTATTTTAAACAAACTCCAGACACAATTGTATATGGAGTAGGATGTGTTTAGTAAAAATGGTACACGTCAGAATACAGCAACAATTCTGCCCTCCCTCAGACCCTTCTAGATCTTGCTTTTTACATACCTGAGCAGTGGCCTTAAAGGGACAGGCCAAGTGGGCAGTTAAACATCACAATTGTGTTCTACACCCTAGACCAGTCCTGAGAATCACCATAGATTAGCTAGTATAAATAAAATCTGTAACAGCAGAGGATTTAGACCATCTTCAAGAATAATAAGCACAAGGAAGAAAAGGAAAAAGCTATAAAAATGAATAAATTAACAAGACCCAGTTGGTGCAAAGAAGACTGAATTATTGTGTGTTGTGGAGAAGCGTACTGAAAACTGGAGATCAAAGGTGAAAAACATACACTTTTTGTGTAGACAATAGTTACAATTGCTATGTATGTTTTCTAAAAGTTTATTCCGAACATTTGTTTTTTCTTATCCGTTAAGTACTGATGGCTCCGCAACACCTGGAGAACTGGACTTTACATGCCCCAGGCATGCTCTGCTCATTTCTCTTTGAAAGTTGTAATCGAAGTTCTACAATAGGCATGATTTGCAGAATTAAACAGCCTCCCATACATCCATTTAAAGTCTTGCCTGAAAGTTGATTCAGGCGGGTAAATGGGCGCACGAGGTCCCCGCCCAACTGCCAGTCACCCATTTTTCAGGTGAGAAACTGGCGGCCAGCAGTTGAAAGTTGGGCCTTGTGCCAGCCTTCCATGCAGGTTCTTTGCTAAAACTGTAGAGTTTAGCAATTGTAAAAGCACTGGTAAGCCTGCTCCAGCTTGACCAGCTGTTGGAGCATTGGCTTTCATGGTTATGTGGAACTGAGTGAGAAGCATCATCGTCATTGGCAGTCCCTCGGAATCGAGGAAGACTTGCTTCCAAGCTAAAAGTGAGTTCTTAGGTGGCTGAACAGTCCAATATGAGAATCAAAGTCCCTGTCACAGGTGGGACAAAAAGTCGTTGAGGGAAAGGGTGGGTGGGACTGGTTTGCCGCATGCTCTTGATTTCTGCATGCTCTCGGCGATGAGCCTCGAGGTGCTCAGCGCCCTCCCGGATGCACTTCCTTCACTTAGGGCGGTCTTTGGCCAGGGATTCCCAGGTGTCGGTGGGGATGTTGCACTTTATCAGGGAGGCTTTGAATGTGTCCTTGTAACGTTTCCTCTGCCCACCTTTGGCTCGCCTGCCGTGAAGGAGTTCCGAGTAGAGCGCTTGCTTTGGAAGCCTTGTGTCTGGCATGCGAACGATGTGGCCTGCCCAGCGGAGCTGATCAAGTGTGGACAGTATGCTGGGGATGTTGGCCTGGTCGAGGACGCTAACGTTGGTGTATCTGTCCTCCCAGGGGATTTGTAGGATCTTGCGGAGACATCGTTGGTGGTATTTCTCCAGCATCAAAGCTCCCAGTGACAGATCTGCTCTCCAGGTTCCATTCGTGAGCCAGACTGGCTGGTCAATAATTAGCACTGCCTAATTCGGATAATGAATGACCAATACTGTCGCAAAGGGTTGTTGTTCAAAACCTTCATTGCCAGGGGTGCCACCTTGATGCCAAAGAGACACTGCTTGCCTCCACCACCCTTTCCGAGGAGGATGGTCACCCAGCATATTAGTAGACCACTGATGACTGAAAGCATATCATCTGACTTACAGCATCAGAGCAGATTTGCTAGAGTGTATGTGTGTGTAGAAAGCTGAGTGATACTTTGTTTAGTGACCAGTGTAATACCATATAATTTACAATCTGTTACTCTCCCGCTGAGGTGAAACTCTGTTTAAGATGGCTTGTCCCTTTAAGTATAATTGCTATAGTAAATGCATTTTGACATCAGGCAGAGTATGATTGATCTTTAGTGAGGGAAATTTGCAGATTGGAAGGTGCTTATAAATTTCTGATTCCTGGTCAGGAAAAAACAGCATGAATTAAGTCCTTTTCTTTCTGTTTTATTTTTGTTCCACTGAAGTATGATGGGCACTATCAAAACATTTTAATATATGTAAAGCGATCGTTCTAGGGCACTCAGTCCGATCCTGCATTGCTGAGTTCGATCTGATCGTGTGCTCATATCTGTAGACCAGTAGTCAAAAGGTCAAAGCAAAGATAGCATTTTGATTCAACCGGATGTGGTCATGCATATTTATTCTACATCACCGTACTGCTAACCTCCTGTCGCTATTACAGTACTTTATCAATATGTAGAATTATTTTCACCTCTTCAAAATAGAAGTTAAAACACATCACTGTATTTAGCCAAAAGTTATTGCCTACAGAATCAAATTATTTAACTTCTATTCATTATTTGAATCTTCAGTGGAAAATATAAATCTAAGCATACTTCATCATAATTTGAATTCACTGCCATCACAGATATTTACATTGTTGCAGTTATTGTTTGGAAGGTAGAAATCATGATTGTAAGCAAACTCTTCATTTTCTCTTGCAGAATGAAACAGAAGCATTAAAAAATTCCAATAATTCGATGCTCATCTTCCCCTCGCCTCCTGCAAACCAGGAAAGCGTTTTTATCATCTTTATACTGGACAATTTTATTCAAAATAGATCCTTTCATTACGTAAAGGATCCACACTTTGAGTATTTTACAGATGGTGTATTCGTACTCAAACAACCACCAATCTTCATTAAGGTAATTATTAACCAGTCGTTGTGAGCTTGCTTTGATTGCTCTTGTAGTTTTTCTTGTTTTGTATTGTGCTACGTGTTTTATTCATGCTCCCGGTTTACTGGGATCGATTTTCCGATTGGTTTCACCCAATTACTGGATGTTAAGTGGCTGTAATTGATCATGGAGATGGTTGGAGGTTGTTTTGCCAGATCTCCATCCATTCAGCTCACCCAATTTTCTAGTCTGGTTTTGGAGTCGCACCGGAGCTGCCATCAATTTGCAATTAAATTATACCAAAGTTATCCCTCAGTTATGTAATTTAAATGTCCATGCAATTTTCTGGTGGTTCTACTCCATATGAAATGGGTGTCTAGGGCTGCTCGAGCATGCTAGTTGCAGAGGTTCGTTTAAAGAACCCTATAGTAAGAATTGCGTCAGTATGTTGAGGCAAACTCTGCCACTCTACCAACACCAGAGAGGGGCACCTCTTTGGCAGTGCCCATGCACAACTTTCGGTCAGCAGACAGCCAGATCCACAGATGTGTCATTTACTGCAATGTCACTGACAGCTCACGTGTACTGTAGTGCTGGCAGTTCTAATGGCAACAACAGTCTTTACGGTAGAGGACACTAACAATATCCCAACAGTGACTAGTCAAGGGGCTATAGGGGGGGGAGGAACTTAACACAATCATAATCACTAAGGTAATGGGACTAAAGGCAGATAAATCCCCTGGACCTTGCATCCTCGGGTCTTAAGAGAAGTAGCGGCAGGGATTGTGGATGCATTGGTTGTAATTTACCAAAATTCCCTGGATTTTGGGGAGCTCCCAGCAGATTGGAAAACTGCAAATGTAACGTCCCTATTTAAAAAAGCAGGAAACTATAGACCAGTTAGCCTAACACCTGTGGTTGGGAAAATGTTGGAGTCCATATTTAAAGAAGCAGTAGCAGGACATTTGGAAAAGCAAAATTCGATCAGGCAGAGTCAGCATGGATTTCTGATGGGGAAGTCATGTTTGACAAATTTGCTGGAATTCTTTAAGGATAACATAAGAACATAAGAATTAGGAACAGAAGTAGGTCATCTAGCCCCTCAAGCCTGCTCCGCCATTCAACAAGATCATGGCTGATCTGGCCGTGGACTCAGCTCCACTTACCCGCCCGCTCCCCATACCCCTTAATTCCCTTATTAGTTAAAAATCTATCTATGTGTGACTTGAATACATTCAATGAGCTAGCCTCAACTGCTTCCTTGGGCAGAGAATTCCACAGATTCACAACCCTCTGGGAGAAGAAATTCCTTCTCAACTCGGTTTTAAATTGGCTTCCCCGTATTTTGAGGCTGTGCCCCCTAGTTCTAGTCTCCCCAACCAGTGGAAACAACCTCTCTGCCTCTATCTTGTCTATCCCTTTCATTATTTTAAATGTTTCTATAAGATCACCCCTCATCTTTCTGAACTCCAACGAGTAAAGACCCAGTCTACTCAATCTATCATCATAAGGTAACCCCCTCATCTCCGGAATCAACCTAGTGAATCGTCTCTGTAACCCCTCCAAAGCCAGTATATCCTTCCTTAAGTAAGGCAACCAAAACTGCACGCAGTATTCCAGGTGCGGCCTCACCAATACCCTATACAGTTGCAGCAGGACGTCCCTGCTTTTGTACTCCATCCCTCTCGCAATGAAGGCCAACATTCCATTCGCCTTCCTGATTACCTGCTGCACCTGCAAACTAACTTTTTGGGATTCATGCACAAGGACCCCCAGGTCCCTCTGCACCCCAGCATGTTGTAATTTCTCCCCATTCAAATAGTATTCCCTTTTTTTGTTTTTTTCCCCAAGGTAGATGACCTCACACTTTCCAACATTGTATTCCATCTGCCAAACCTTAGCCCATTCGCTTAACGTATCTAAATCTCTTTTCAGCCTCTCTGTGTCCTCTACACAACCCGCTTTCCCACTAATCTTTGTGTCATCTGCAAATTTTGTTACACTATACCCTGTCCCCTCTTCCAGGTCATCTATGTATATTGTAAACAGTTGTGGTCCCAGCACCGATCCCTGTGGCACACCACTAACCACCGATTTGCAACCCGAAAAGGACCCATTTATCCCGACTCTCTGCTTTCTGTTAGCCAGCCAATTCTCTATCCATGCTAATACATTTCCACTGACCCCGCGTACCTTTATCTTCTGCAGTAACCTTTTGTGTGACACCTTATCGAATGCCTTTTGAAAATCTAAATACACCACATCCATCAGTACACCTCTATCCACCATGCTCGTTATATCCTCAAAGAATATCCTCAAAGATGTAACAAACAGGTTGGATAGAGGGGAATCAGGTGGATGAGGTGTTTTTGGATTTCCAGAAGGCATTTGACAAGGTGCCACATAAAGGGTTACTGCACAAGATAAAAGTTCACGAGGTTGGGGGTAATATATTATTATGGATAGAGGATTGGCTAACTAACAGAAAACAGAGAGTCAAGATAAATAGGTCATTTTCCGGTTGTCGAACAGTAACCAATGGGGTGCTGCAGGGATCGGTGCTGGGTCCTCAACTATTTAGAATCTATATTAATTACTTGGATGAAGGGACCGAGTGTAATGTAGCTAAGTTTGCTGATGATACAAAGATGGGAGGAAAAGCAATGTGTGAGGAGGACACAAAAAAATCTGCAAAAGGACATAAACAGGCTAAGTGAGTGGGCAAAAATTTGGCAGATGGAGTATAATGTTGGAAAGTGTGAGGTCATGCACTTGGCAGAAAAAAATCAAAGAGCAAGTTATTATTTAATGGCGAAAGATTGCAGCGGGACCTGAGGGTACTTGTGCATGAAGCACAAAAAGATAGTATGCAGGTACAGCAAGTGATCAGAAAGGCCAATGGAATCTTGGCCTTTATTGCAAAGGGGATGGAGTATAAAAGCAGGGAAGTCTTGCTACAACTATACAGGGTATTGATGAGGCCACACCTGGAATACTGCGTACAGTTTTAGTTTCCATATTTACGAAAGGATATACTTGCTTTGGAGGCAGTTCAGAGAAGGTTCTCACTAGGTTGATTCCGGAGATGAGGGGGTTGTCTTATGAGGAAAGGTTGAGTAGGTTGGGCATTCGAATTCAGAAGAATGAGAGGTGATCTTATTGAAATGTACAAGATTATGAAGGGGCTTGACAAGGTGGATGCAGAGAGGATGTTTCCACTGATAGGGGAGACCAGAACTAGAAGCCATGATCTTAGAATAAGGGGTTACCCATTTAAAACAGAGATGAGGAGAAATTGCTTCTCTGAAGGTTGTAAATCTGTGGAATTCGCTGCCTATGGAAGCTGGGACATTGAATAAATTTGACAGAAATAGACAGTTTCTTAAATGATAAGGGGTTATGGGGAGCAGGTAGGGAAGTGGAGCTGAGTACATGATCAGATCAGCCATCATCTTATTGAATGGCGGAGCAGGCTCGAGGGGCCTATGGCCTACTCCTGTTCCTATTTCTTATGTTCTTATGTTCTAACAGTTAACTTTATCCTCCAGTCCTTTCCTCTACCTTACAGGCTTGTTGCAATGGGAGGCTGTTCTTGGGTGGCAAGTACAGTCACTCTTTTCACTAGTTCATCAGTGTGCCCCATATCCGCTGTGTCAGTTTTGGAGTGTTGCATCATCCCATTACTTCGCTAAAATTGGTCGATGTCTCTGCATTTATTGCGCCAGACGTTTTTGTTACCAAAGCAACCTTTCCAAAGCTTGGAATATACAGTATCTGCAGTCCTTGTAGTCACTAACTGTATTATTGTTCACTTATCTTTTGAATCTTCCCATCACCCCTTATAAGGGCTGATTACACGCCATGTCCCATCCCCTTTGCTGAGCTTTCAACACCAGCCCCAATTTGAGCCAGAATCTTGTCCATGATACCTAACTGAAATATGACCCCCAAAATCAGGTAGGATCAGCACACTCGGGTGGTTGCTAATAATACATTGCCCAACTACCACCCATTTGAAACCCCGTTCTGAAAATCTACCTCGCTGTATCTTACCATCTTTGTTCAATTATAATCTCACTTACTTTCTAATTTAGTTTATCTCGTAATTATATGCGGCCAGAACTCTGTGCACACATATTTGATAATATGACCAAAATGAATAACAGAAAGTGAACTAAAAAAATCCGGGGTGTGAAGGTATTTAGCCTTGATGCAGTTAGGTTTCTCTTCACACTGCAGTACAGTACTGAGAAAGTGCTGTGCTATCAAAGTTGCTGTCTTATGGATGGGGCATATCATCAAGTCTGCGTGTTCAGGTGTGGCTGTAAAAATCCCATGGCGCTTTTTCAAGGGAGTTCTCCCAGTGTTCTGGCCAATGTTCATCCCTCAACCAGTACCACCAAAACCGAGTAATTGGTTAGTGATCTCATTGGTACTTGTGGGACCTTGCTGTGTGCAAATTAGTTGCCATGTCTGCCAACAGAACATCAGTGACTGCACTTCCAAAGCAATTAATTGATAGTGAAGCACTAAAGCATGTCCTGGGTACATGAAAGGTGCTATGTAGATGCAAGTGCAATGTTGGTTCTATTATGTTTGCCACTGTAGCACTGAGCCAATGATTTGAAAGCCACATGCACATTTGTAAGCAGTTTTTTCCCCTCTTTTCCAATGCACAGATTTTAATCACAAAGAATCTAGAATAATCTGTAGAAATAGCAAACCACCTGCTTTCAGTAGATTTTGTGTGCTTTCTAGGTTTTTCCATTTGAAAGTGCGATTTTGAAACAATGGGCCAATATTTGTGGAGAGGGTGCTTGGGAGGGTGAAAACGACCGAGGAACTTGGCAGTGCGGGGACACAGAGGTCCTGCCATGCTTAACAGCAGGACCTCATTATCATTTTTTGTTCTGTTTCCTACTCGGCAGAATTGACTGCCTGGCTGGCTGGCTGGCATGAGGGGAAACTGGCGGCAGGAAGCCACCATCAGGGACCCGTGGCATGGTCACCAGCAATGCGGAGGGGTAGGTCGGTGATCACGGCAGGGTGGAGACCAAGGCCGTGATCTGCAGAAGGGCAGTCTAAGGCTTCGTTGAGGGGTTCGGGTGAGCACTCCTGCTGGAAAAGGCACTTACCTTGTGGAACTCCCTTTCACTGCCGGGTTTCCCGATCCCTGGGAAACCTGCGCAGCAGATGTGAATTTTAAATCTGGCTCCCAATTGCAGTGTTGGGAGCCTGATTTAAATATGATGACGAAGTGTCCCACCTCTCCACAGTATCTAATATCCACCACCGTAAAAAAAGGCAGTGGGTGTGTGCGTGGTGTGTTGGATGCATTCCCTGTATTTACATCTTTAACCCTCCCCCGGCCCCCTCGCTCCCATCATGGGGAGGGTTTATATTGAGGCCAAATGTGAATCCTATAATTAATGGTACATCATTTTATAACTTTTAAAAAATTTGTCATTTTGGTGGCAGTTGCATAGATCTTTGAATGTAAAAGTAGGGAGGAAAGTTGGTTTAAAAGTTTAATTTATGGTCTGTTTGCTTTTTAGTGTTCTCAATTGTAATTTTTCACTGTTTAATATTTTAGGGAACCGGTCTAAATGACGCAATGACAGCAGAAGAGGTGAAAGCATACGTTGGAGCAGAAGAGTGTAAAGTTACAACACTTTCCGTGAAGGACTTTGTTTGTACTCCCCCAGAAAAACAGCCAGCACCCAAGAGAGTAAAGAGAGATGCAAATGATGATCTTCCAGAATTTGTGGTATGTACTTCTCAGTTCCTACTACAGTTCATCATTAAATTATAATCAAGCTTCAAGCTTAATAAATTGTAACGGGCCAGAAAACCCACGAACTTGCTTCCCCCGCAGTACCTATAGTAGAATTGGTTACCCAAGGGCCTGAACCTGTCGAGTTACTCAGGGCGGACAATTTGTACGCTCTTGGCAAGCATCTGCACCAATATCGACATCCAAGCTAAGTGGTGGAGGTTAGCGGACTGCAATGCTGGCCAGCTATGACAGTGCAATGCCTGTAGGTCCGGCTGGAAACAGTAGCACAAACTGTTGCCTTTTTATAAGGTGGCCAGTTTTACTGGGCTAATTGTTCAGTTCCTGAGTGTTCCTTGCATATAAAACCTGAGCTGAAATTGTATGAAATGAGAATAAAATACTTGGAGCATCATGGCTGCATCTTGTGCACACTGTGTACAAAAACACAACTTCAAAATATCCATCCTCACAGGACTATTACCACTGAAGCAGAGAAGGTTAAGAGGAGAATTAATAAAAATATTTCAAGTTAAGAGACGTTTTGCTGAATGACTGCCGAAATCCTGATTTCCCCTGGTTGGCAAGTTCGTGACAAGGATCAACAATTCAACATCGGCAATAAGAAAATGAGGAGAGAGGTTAGGGGAATTTTATGCAAAGAGTTGCTGCAGCATAGAACTGGGCATAGTTGAGGTAGAAATGATTGCATCCTTTAAGGGAAAAGTGGATAAATATTTGAAGCAGAGGAAGATAGCCAGCAGAGGCACAATGGGCCGAATGACCTCCTGTGCTGTATGATTCTATAAGATACCGGCTTATAAGAAGAAATCAAGGCTGTGCCCTAGCAAAGGGGCAGCACAGATGATACATAGATTGGCATTTGTGCTGTACATTTCTGTAGTTTTATCTGTTCTAATGAACTCCAGCTTACTGCCCTCCACAGACTCTCTTTCCCATCCCCTCTGTATGGACCAGAGTTTTACGGCTGGAATCTTAAACCTGACTCAAAAAGGATTGTTTTTAGTTTTATTTTTCACTTGTGAAGCAGTAATGAAATCAATTTAATTGCCATTCATGCCCTTCGAAGAAATACTAACTAAAATATATTCAATCCTGTTGCCACCTAGGTTATATGCAATAAAACATTAATACACTCTGGAAACTGCTCTTTTCTTGCCAGGTTAAAATGGGATACCGTGAATACTTGCTGGGAAAAGTAAAATATGACACTCCTGCACAGCTGCCGCTTGGTGTTATTTTGCCACTTGTACTGATTCCAATGGTGCTGATTATCGGTGTCTCTATTTACTGCTACAGGTACATTGAATATTTTCTGTTCTATTTAAAATAGCTAGGCCTGGGTTTGATTCTTATCTGCAGTTGGCTATAATAGGTCGACATACCCTGTCTCATTTCAAAGGCATGCAGCAACTTGAGAAAAGCAACACCAAATGGAGTCTAGGCCTGGGTGTATTCGTTGCCTGTGTGCACCAGTTTTTAATCAATTCAGTTGCAAACCAAAGTTGTCTGTAGACTCTATTTGGTTCACAAAACTGTCGGTGAGTATTTTTTTAATAAAAGTAATTGTGAGCATTGCCAGGAAAAATGCTGCAAAAGTTGCTACTAATTTAATTAATTAGCCTATTCATGAAGCATGCAGAATGGAACAAGTGAAAATCCCACTTGCTGCACAGGTACAACGTTTGAGAATCCGGCAAACTCGGGACCGAGGTCGTGCCACTTTTCGGATTTCGGACCTCGCTGTTGGCGCTCCTCGCCACCCGCCGATCCTCCACTTCTCGCTGCCCGCCAATTCTCGCCACCCACAGCCCCCCGGCGCTGCGCTTTTTACCGGTTTTTACAGGTTTCCTCGTCCCTCGCCGCCCGATGTCGCCATCTTGGCTGCCTCAAAAATGTCCGGTTTTCAGACAATTCCGTTTTTCGGACAGCCGGATTCGGGTTGTTGTACCCTTATATAGTTTATTTCCACTATTGAAAAAACTTATGGTTCTGTTGTAATGGTCATATGATTAAATAGTGACTCAGGTTGTCTGTTATCGCCACTTGTGTCATATCAGCTGTCTCATCCTCAGCTCACCTGTAATGTTTATTTTTATTTGTATCTTCATACCCTTCTCTTGGAGAATAGTGTGATGTAGTGGGAAGAATTTTCAGCCTGATTAACAGTCTGACGGGCCACAGCGTGAACGATCCTTCCATGGCCATAACTATCTTTATACCAGCCGGTTGGGTGGTTAGTCCATTATAACAGGAGAGTCTTATGGGGTCCCACAATCCATACGCCGGTGGGTGGGGGGGGTTTGGGGACCACAACCACAGCATCGAGCATTCCGCTGGATGATGACCCAGAATTTACATCCAAAGCTCCGGTGTCCACTTGCCGTAACTGTGGAAAGGGACTCGAACCCTGCACCTTCTGACTCACAGCTGGGAATGTTATCAAAAAGCTAAAGACTCACTCACCAGTTGTGTGACAGTAAGAAAATGAAAAAAAATAATGTTATTTAAAAACTACTAATGCACTAATGATTAGAAGGCATCACAAATTAGTGAGTAATTTGAGCTCGGCGTACTGTTGATCCTCATACACTAGCTGAATCTAGTTTGATCAGAACCAATTATTGGATTACTTACTGCCTGGTACTAAAGTGCTTGCTTATCTAATATCAAATGATGATGCTTGCTACATCCCGCACGCTGGACAGGGATTAGCCGCCTCCTTTAGGAGTGCTTGACCTGAAGGCCATTGGTCGTGTAAAATAGGTCGATACAAGAATCAAAACTTTTTTCCATAGAACGGTATTTCTTCAGAGTCAAATAATAATATCAAATTTAACCTTTACAAGAAATCTGTTTTTACAAAGGTGAAAATGGCAGTTTTGGAAAAGCCCAATAATTTTTGTTTCAGGCGCAAGAGCCAGCAAGCAGAACGAGAGTACAAGAAGATTCAGCTGCAGCTGGAGAGTCTCGAGGAAAGTGTGAGAGATCGATGCAAGAAAGAGTTCACTGGTAAAAATGCTCTGTTTTCTGATCATTATTGCAAAGTGCTGTATCATGTAAGTAGGTCAAGATAATGATCAGATCATTGTGATTGGAAAAAAATCAATTGTAAAATAACTCCGGCCTGACCATATCACTCTATTAATGTCCTCCTGTGCTGCAAATATATCAATCCAGGCAGCTGAGCCTGTGTTAGTTGTAAATTCATTCATACATTTAACATGTTCGAAGCACACAAACCAGTACTACAACAACAACTTGTATTTCTATAGTGTTATAAACACAGGAGTGTTATAAGACAAAAAAATACATTTGACACTGAGCCACATAAGAAGAAATTACGGCAGATTGGTCAAAGAGATAGGTTTTGAAGAGCGTCTTAAAGGATGAAAGAGAGGTGGAGAGGTTTAAGGAGGGAGTTCCAGAGCTTGGGGCCTAGGCAACTGAAGGCTGAGCGATTATAATCAGGGATGCTCAAGAGGGCAGAATTGGGGGGGGGGGAGGGTGGTTGTGGGGCTGAAGGAAATTACAGAGATAGGGAGGGGTGAGGCCATGGAGGGTTTTGTAAACAGGATGAGAATTTTGAAATCGGGGCGTTGCTTAACCGGGAGCCAATGAAAGCTCTTTTTTCCCCATTCTTTTCATGTATCATTGCTCATGAGGATATTTTTTTAATCAGTGTACATCAACACTGATCTGTGGAGATGATGCTTTTCAAGTGAACTTCATCTGTAGCAAATACCAGAAGAGAAACCAATATTCAAGAATTTACTTGAAATAAATTGGATGACTTGTTGCTATGTTATGTTTTGGGGGAAAATCATTTAAATCTTTTTTGCAGATCTGGTGACTGAAATGGAGGACCACTCAAATGATCTGAACGATGTGGGCATCCCGTTTTTGGATTATAAAACCTACACTGATCGCGTCTTTTTCTTACCATCGAAGGATGGAGAAAACGATGTCATGATAACTGGGAAACTGGACATTCCAGAGGCAAGACGACAGACAGTCGAGATAGCTCTTACCCAGTTTTCAAATTTGCTGAACAGCAAATCTTTCTTGATTAATGTAAGTTTCATTTGAGCTAAAGTCAATTAATTTTGTAGGGTGCAGAGAATGGAAAAATTGAGGATCGATAAGTGAACCTGACTTTATACATTACTTGTATCGTGTTTCTTCAAAAGGGGGAGAAAATGAGAATTGGATTGTAAGATAATACTTCAGGTGAGCTATTTAGTGCAAGGTCAGAGTGATGCTTTTTAAGTAAAATTATTTTTGTTTACTGGTTAGTGCCAACCAAATGTGCCCCTTCAACAACATGCTCTTCGGTGGATTTTCACTATTTCTGTCACCATGCTCTTTTTTTTTCAAAACCGGCTGATTCTATGTTTTCTTTTTGATATTGATTGGACACCTTGGGGTAGATTTTAACTATTGGCTGGTTGCCAGTGGACGGGGTCTCATTAGTGTGCTACCAGTGAGCTTTAGGCACCAAACGGGTACCTTGTTGCAGCTTTCCGGCTCTCTGCTGGCGCAGTATCAGGCAGCCTGGAGGCCAATCTGAGGGGCAGAAGGGGTGGCAGCGGCCCACATTATTCTTTGGAAGCCCGGAGGAGACCCACGAAAATAATTTCAAGCTTACTTTTTTGATGCCTCTTCTGCTCCACTGCCCGGTTGTCTGTCAGAAATGCAATTGGTGTCCTATGTAGGTCATTGGACCTTGATTTGTATATTAATGGTGCTTACCACCTGAAACAGATGGTAGCTCCGACACCCAATGGTAGGCCCCTTTGTGAACGAGGTGGTAAACCATCTACTCCCATAGCTTGAAGTTAAAACTCGCAATAACTTATTTATTACCTCAATAAGATAAAGAGTGGCTGGTGAAACTGGGTGGTGCAGGAGCATTTTGCTCTGTTTCAGCTCTAGACCTGATTTGAATTTTGGCCTCATTTGAGGTTATTACACAAAATTAGGGCTCATGGGATTGGGGGTAATATATTAGCATGGATTGAGGATTGAGGGTTAACAGACAGAACAGAGAGTAGGAATAAACGGGTCATTTTCGGGTCAGCAGGCTGTAACTAGTGGGGTACCGCAAGGATCAGTGCTTGGGCCTCAGCTGTTCACAATCTATAGCAATGACTTAGATGAGTGGACCGTGCGTAATGTATCCAAGTTTGCTGATGATACAAAGCTAGGTGGGAAAGTAAGCTGTGAGGAGGACACAAAGCCTGCAAAGGGATATAAACAGGTTAAGTGAGTGGGCAATAAGGTGGCAGATAGAATATCATGTGGAGGAATGTGAAGTTATCCACTTTTGTAGGAAAAATAGAAAAGCAGAATATTTTTTAAATGGTGAGATATTTGGAAATGTTGTTGTTCAGAGGGACCTGGGTGTTCTTGTACACAAGTCACTGGAAGTTAATAATTAGGAAAGCAAATGGTATGTTATACTCCAAACCTCTTGTAATAAAGTATAAGAGTAAAGAACTCTTACTACAATTATATAGGGCCTTGGTGAGACCGCACCTGGAGTATTGTGTACAGTTTTGGTCTCCTTACTTAAGGAAGGATATACTTGCCTTAGAGGGATTGCAACAAAGATTCACTAGACTGATTCCTGGGATGGAGGAATTGTCCTCTGAGGAGAGATTGAGGAGACTAGGCCTATATTACCTAGAGTTTAGAAAAATGAGAGTTGATCTCATTGAAACATATAAAATTCTTACAGGGCTTGAGAGGGTAGCTCTGGGAGGATATTTCCCCTGGCTGGGGAGTCTAGAATCAGGGGTCACAGACTCAGAATAAGGGGTCAGCCGTTTAGGACTGAGACGAGGAGAATTTTTTTCACTCAAAAGGTTGTAAATCTTTGGAATTCTCTATCCAAGAGGGCTGTGGATGCTCAGTCGTTGAGTATATTCAAGACGGAGATCAAGAGATATGGGGGATAGTGCGGGAAGGTGGAGTTGTGGTAGATGATCAGCCATGATTTTATTGAATGACAGATCAGGCTCGAGGGGCCGAATGGCCTATTCCTGCAGCTATTTCTTATGTTATGTTCCTATGCCCAGATGGGTGGGATGAAAGTCTCCCCTCTATCCTGGCTACAAGTCCTCCGTGAATTGAGATTGTACAGTCTCAACCCAGTTCCTAGCGGTTTTGAGCCCGCAGCACAAACCCAGCCCTAATTTAGCACCACCTGGCAGAGAATTGGTGATCGCTGAGACACCATAAAGAAGGCTGCCGTGGATAGTGGACAGATTCACACTACTGCAATAGAGGGTTTTAATCTGGGTCTACCATTGGGTAGAGTAGAAGAAACTTTACTCTGTGTTATCTCTGATCTGTGAATACTTGATGTTGAGACTGGGTGATAAAACTGGGAAAAATGCTTCATTCCCCAACACTGGCATCTTCGAGCACAAAATTCAACTTTTAAAAATGTAATTGTTTAAAGTCTTTCCTGATGGCTCAAATGAGTATCTGATCCATTCGTAACAGGAATATCCCAGTTTCAATCCCCAGTCTGTACTGAGTTAGCTGTTCTCGAGGACAGTAGGACACTATAAGTGTCCTGGAATAGAGAAGGGAAGATCGTCAGGGTTCCTGCTCCTGGTTATTATCTATCTATGTCTTGTCCATCCATTCGTTCCTCCACCCACTCAGAAATAATCTGTCTACAGTCACTGTTGAGGCTGATGCGAATCATCATTTTGCAAAGTAATAGAGGATGATCAGTGGAAACTGTACCTTGCAGGTAGTCAAATGAGAAATTTTCCCCTGGTTTTTACCTGGGGATTGCTCAGTTCCCAGGTGCAAAGCAGAGCAAAAAGGGGCGGAGACCTGTAACCCCCAAGTCTCTACGCTCTTTGCGTTGCTGTGGGATTCCTGTTGTTTCCTGTGTAGGAGTGCTTGCTCCTACAACAGGCACAAGCAAGCAAATGAGATAGGAGAGACATAACAGTGCCTTGTCTTTCTATGCTCATTTGGAAGGGTGTCCAGAATAAGTTGGCCTTATTGAAGAATCTGAGAGGGATGTGAGGCCTGCAGCAGTGGTTGACTTTCTACCACCATTGCCCTACCAACGGTGCTCCTCAACCTGGAGAATGTTTGGCCTTGGGTGCTGACCTAACCCATAAATGTGGCGGGTTCAGGTCATTAGACGTGCTCCACCTAAATGGTATCCAGGCGTAGGAGCAGAATAAATGAGTCCCAACATCATCTTCAGGAGAGGAAGGGGAGTAAATTGAAGAGGATGAGGAAGAATTGGCTTCCTTTAACCAGACATTGGCATGCTAAAAATCTGCAAATAATTAGCAAAGTGGGAAATTTTCATTGTGCAAGGTGTTACATTTGCAATGTGTTATAAATGCCCCAGTTGATGCAACATTTTCTGAACAAAAGACAAAAGCTTAAAACATCAAACATACTTTACATTACTGTTTATTTTTATTCCATTTTAATGTGACTGATCCAATGGTATTCATGCAGTTATCCAATTAAGCAAAAGCAAAATACTGCAGATGCTGGAAATCTGAAATAAAAACAGAAAATGCTGGACATATTCAGCAGGTCAGGCAACATCTGTGGAGAGAGAAACAGAGTTAACGTTTCAGGCCGATGGCCTTTCATCATAACCAATGAAGCAGTCCAGTGTGTACTGTTGGTGTAGTTTCTTATTGCTTCAGTTCCAATGTTTCATTGTATTGCCTCCACCATATCCACACTGACCTCCTTTCTCATGGGGATGAAGCTTCCCAACTGAGACATCATCAATGCCACTTGTTGGCCACCAGACGTTGTCCCATCACTGGCTGGCTTTTCCTCCTGCCCTGGGCACTTAGTAAGGATTGGTGAAACCTGTAACCTGCCCCAGTGGGGAAACCCAAATCTAGGTTCTAGGGGTTTGCACCTTACATTCTTCATTTAATGTCTTACTGGTACTAATAAAACCCAAATTTCACTTCTTTTGACTAGTTTATCCACACACTCGAGAATCAGAAAGATTTTTCTGCAAGAGAGAAAGTTTACTTTGCATCTTTACTGACTATTGCTCTGCATGGAAAGCTTGAATACTACACCGACATCATGAGGACGCTGCTGTTGGAGCTCATGGAACAGTATGTTGCCAAAAACCCAAAGCTTATGCTCCGAAGGTATGTGGATGCTTGCACTTCAGCATCAAAACATTTTTATTATCGTAAAACTTTAACTGATTTGCAAAAGTCTGGCAACCTGTCCTCATAATTTAACTCTTTACACCAATGGTATCATTCTGGTGAATTTGCACTTTAACCCTCCCAAGGCCAATATATCTTTCCTGAGGTTCAGTGCTCAGCACTCCAGATGGGATCTCGTCAAGACTCTACAACTGAAACATCACAAACTCACTTTGGAATCTCAATCCCTTTGAGATAAAAGCCAATATTTCTTTTGCTTTTTTAATTACTTCTAGAACCTGTGCACTCACTTTGTGATAAATACCTAAATACCTTTGTCCTCAACAGCAAGAAAAGAATTGGATAAATAAAAGAAAGACTTGCATTTATATAGTCCCATTTCATGACCACCGGATGTCTCGAAGCGCTTTACAGCCAATGAAGTACTTTTGGAGTGTAGTCACTGTTGTAATGTAAGACACTCAGCAGCCAATTTGTGCACAGCAAGCTCCCACAAACAGCAATGTGATGATGACCAGATAATCTGTGTTTGTTAGGTTGGTTGAGGGATAAATATTGGCCAGGACACTGGGGATAACTCCCCTGCTCTTCTTTGAAATAGTGCCATGGGATCTTTTATGTCCACCCGAGAGGGCAGATAGGGCCTCGGTTTAATATCTCATCCAAAAGACGGCACCTCCGACAGTGCAGTACTCCCTCAGTACTGCACTGGAGTGTCAGCCTAGGTTTATATGCAAAGTGGGACTTGTACCCACAACCTTCTGACTCAGAGGCCCACGGAGCCACAGCTGACAACCTAGTGCTGGTAAAGGGTTCTCAACCTTTGATGCTGGTCTGTTTTTTCAGCTTTACTGGACTGGTGCTTCCACTGTTTTGCCTGGATTTTTAGTTTTAACTTCAGACCTGATCTGCAGGCTTTCCATGTTTTTAATTTCTTCCATTTTCTCACCAGTTACCTTGGGTGAACCAATTAGCTAGTCATATCTTCCTTTTGTTTCTTTAATGTTTTAAATTTCTTCAATGCTTCTTTGAGGGACTGAGTTTATTTGGCATAGTCTATCATTCTCCTGCTTTTCCTTTAAGCAGGTTACAGGTCTTAAACAAACTAACTTCCTTTTGGAATATCTTTTTGTTTTTGTAATTTGCCCCTTCCCACGTTTTACTGATTCCAGTAAAGTGCTCAGTTCACGTTCATTTCTCTCCACAGATGCTGACTGGAGTTTTCGGTTTTGGTTTCAGATTTCCAGAATGCACAATATTTTGCGTTTTGTTAGAATTTATATACATTTGTTTTAAAATAATTAATCACAGTCAATTGATGAATTAAGATGGTAAGATTGAACACATAAAGGGTCATCTAAATTCTGAAATTGGTTTTGGAATGAAATGTGAACTTTGTCATTTTTTTCTGTTAGATCTGAAACTGTTGTGGAGCGAATGCTTTCCAACTGGATGTCTATCTGCCTATACCAGTTCCTGAAGGTAACTCCAAATAATTGGGTACACTCCGTTCTGGTTGCATGTTGATATTGTCCCAAAAATTGAAGGTTTTTTTCTGCTTGTAAAATTCAGGATTCTGCTGGTGAACCACTGTACAGACTATTCAAAGGGCTTAAGCATCAGGTAGAGAAAGGACCAGTTGATGCAGAACTGAAAAAGGCAAAATACACACTAAATGACACGGGTCTCTTGGGCGAGGATGTGGAATATCACGTACTGGTAAGTCCATAATTCCACCCTGAATTATTAAAATGATTATCATTGTTTTATAAAAGAGAGATGAATAGCCTTTCTCTCTCCCCGTTTTCTGACTAGTATTTTTCAGGATGTAATTCTGGCACCAGTTGCTGTCTGCAGTTCTAGTCCCCTACCACATTCGCCCCAGTTGAGATATACTAACTCAGCACAGGCAAAGGACTGAAGCTGGTGCCCTTCTGACAACATCTTAAAGTGAATGCAACTCATTAAAACCCTAGGGAATAATTGACTATAATTAATAGGACATTGCAGGTAAAATTCTTGTATAAAGTTTTCATTTTGCAATTGATCTTTTTTTAAAAAAAAAACTCCCAAGATTTTATCCAGGCGTTGATTCATTTTGATGTCTGCACAAGAGCAGAAAGATCAAACTGATCAATAACGAGTTGGGGCAGGAAAGACGCATCCATTTAGAAATAGGCAGGGTTACAGCAGGATCCAAGCCAGTTTAAGAAGGATTCTACTAGTTATTTGCAGAATCTGAATGTCAATCCAAGTGCACATTGCATCGTTGAGTACAATTGCAGTATCAAGTGTGAAGAGCACCAAATTCCTTCCAGATTCCTCAGAGTTACAAACTAATTTCAGTATTGGATCTAAACAGAAGCTGAATTTTATACCCAAATGGTTGCAGTATTTGGAACTGTGGCCAGCTTGGTTTTGGAGAACCCGAGTGCCATGTTTATAAACCAAATATCTTGTAACAAAGAGCGTCTGTGCTAAAAACAGATTTTGCAACTTTGTGAAAATGTTTGTTTATTTTACTTACATTTTTTGTCTCTGGTCAGACTTTGAATGTAACTGTACAAGGGGACGTTGGAGAATCTATGCCAGTAAAGGTCCTGAGCTGTGACAGTATAACCCAAGTCAAAGAGAAAATTCTTGACCAAGTGTACAGAAATATTCCTTTTTCACAACGGCCTAAGCTAGAGAACGTTGTTCTTGGTAAGTCATAATTTACCACATTAACTATTCTTTCCCACCCCGGTCTCTGCCCAGAGCTTTCTCCCCCTCCTGATCTCTTCTGACAGCATTTACCTCTTCCTGATCCCTGCCAACAGCCTTACCACCAACCCCCCGCCCACCCAACTGAATTTCACACAGGTCCCTGGCTGCGAAATCTTGCCACCAGATGCCCACTCCTGCTCGCTGGCCAGTTAGTCATTCTGGCCAGGTGTCAGCCGGTATGCTGCGTAGTATTTAACTGAGGCCCTGCTGTTAAGGTTGATAGGCTACATCACATCCCGGCCTTGCCGGGTTAATCCCATCCACTTACAGGCTCCCCACACCCTTCCTGCTTCCCGGCTAATTCCACTCCAGGGACTGGAGCACAAAAATCTATGTTGACACTCCAGTGCAGTGCTGAGGGAGTGCTGCATTGTTGGAGGTGCCGTCTTTCGGATGAGACATTAAGCCGAGGCCTGGTCTGCTCTCTAAATTGGACATAAAATATCCCACGGCATTATTTCGAAGAACATAAGAATATAAGAAATCGGAGCAGGAGAAGGCCATACGGCTCCTTGAGCCTGCTCTGCCATTTAAAATGATCATGGCTGATCTGGTCATAGACTCAGGGCCACTTCCCTGCCTGCTCTCCATAATCCCTTATTGTTCCGCAGTATTCCAGGTGTGGCCTCACCAGTACCCTCTACAACTGTAGCAAGACTTCCCTGCTTTTATACTCCATTCCCTTTGCAATAAAGGCCAAGATTCCATTGGCCTTCCTGATCACTTGCTGTATCTGCATACTAAACTTTTGTGTTTCATGCACAAGTACCCCCAGGTCCTGTTGTACTGCAGCACTTTGCAATCTTTCTTCATTTAAATAACAACTTGCTCTTTGATTTTTTTCTGCCAAAGTGCATGACCTCACCCTTTCCAACATTATACACCATCTGCCAAATTTTTGCCTACTCACTTAGCCTGTCTATGTCCTTTTGCAGATTTTGTGTGTCCTCCTCAAACATTGCTTTTCCTCCCATCTTTGTATCGTCGGCAAATTTGGCTACGTTATACTGAATCCCTGCCTCCAAATCGCTAACATACATTGTAAATAGTTGGGGTCCCAGCACTGATCCCTGGTGCACCCCACTGGTTACTGATTGCCAACCTGAGAATGAACCATTTATCCCGACTCTCTGTTTTCTGTTAGTTAGCCAATCCTCTATCCATGCTACTATATTACCCCCAACCCCGTGATCTTTTATCTTGTGCAGTAACCTTTTATGTGGCACCTTGTCAAATGCCTTCTGGAAGTTCAAATACACCACATCCACTGGTTCCCCTTTATCCACCTTGTTCGTTAATCCTCAAAGAATTCTAGCAAATTTGTCAAACATGACTTCCCCTTCATAAATCCATGTTGACACTGTCTGACTGAATTTTGCTTTTCCAAATGTCCTGCTACTACTACTGCTTCTTTAATAATGGACTCCAACATCTTCCCAACCACAGATGTTAGGCTAACTGGTCTACAGTTTCCTGCTTTTTGTCTGCCTCCTTTTTTAAAAATAGGAGCGTTACAGCAGGGGAGGGGAGTTATATCCCCAGTGTCCTGACCAATATTTATCCCTCAATCAGCATAACAAAAACAGATTATCTGGTCATTATTGCTGTTTGTGGGAGCTTGCTGTGCGTAAAATGGCTGCCGCATTTCCTACATTACAACAGTGACTACATTCCAAAAGTACTTAATTGGCTGTAAAGCGCTTTGAGATGTCTGGTGGTCGTGAAAGGCTCTATATAAATGCAAGTCTTTCTTTCTTATGGCCTATCGAGGCCATATTGTTTGTGGAGAGTTGTTTGTTTCAGTAGACAAGAGAACGTATTCATTTTTTTTTCTCTTGCCTGTCCACAGAATGGCGTCCAGGCTCTACTGGTCAAATCCTTTCAGATCTGGATGTCACTTCAGAACGAGAAGGAAAATGGAGACGTTTAAACACTTTAAAGCACTATAATGTGAGTAGCGTATGCCTTTCTTTTCGGTATAAAACACATTGATCACATTTCTGTGTTGCAGAATGTGAGAATTTGTGATATTTTTGATCAAATATCATTAGTTTATAATTAAGTACACCTACAAAGTTTACCTAGCTGCCTTTGACTATTAAACCTACTGGGCCCAAGTTTCCACACGCGCCTAGAACGGCGCAGTCCCGACCTGGACGCCTGTTTTTCGCGCCACAAAGTGCGCCTAAAAAAATCCTCCGTATTCTCCACCTACCTGCAGGTCCTCTGGCCCTCGGCGCAGCCAGCACGAGCTGTGGGGGGGTGGAGCCAGGTCCCTGCGCTGAAAACAGTGCCGGGACCTCTGCACATGCGCGCTACAGTGGGCACGCAAGTGCAGTAGCTCCAGGCGCCGAACTGTGTGGGAGGGGCCCGAAGCACGCAGCCCCTAGCCCTGGCTGAATGGCCTCACTGGGGCTGCGTGAATAAGGCTCCTCCCACAGCCAGCTCCTGCTTCCCCCCCCCCCCCGACCAGACCCGACACCCGCTCCCTCCCTGCCTCCGGACCAGACCCGACACCCGCTCCCCGCCCCCCCCCCCCCCCCCCCCGCCTCCAGACCAGACCAGACCCGACACCTGCTCCCCCCCCACCCCCCACCCGCCTCCAGACCAGACCAGACCCGACACCTGCTCCCCCCCCCCGCCTCCAGACCAGACCAGACCCGACACCCGCTCCCCGCCCCCCCCCCCGCCTCCAGACCAGACCAGACCCGACACTCGCTCCCCGCCCCCCCCCCCCCGCCTCCGGACCAGACCCGACACCCGCGCCCCCCCCCCCCCCCCGCGACTGACCCGACCGACCCGCGCTCCTGTTCCTGCTCCCCACCCCCCCCGACTGGACCCGACCCAACCCGCGCTCCTCTTCCCGCTCCCCGACTGGACCCGACCCGACTCCCGGCCCCCGACCCGACCCCCCCCCACTGGACCCGACCCGACTCCCGCTCCCGGACTGGATCCGACCTGACCTCCCCCCCCACACTCTCTCTCCCTCCCTCCCTCCCCTCTCCCTCCCTCCCTCCCCTCTCTCTCTCTCTTCTCTCTCTCTCTCCCCCCCTCTCTCTCTCTCCCCCCCCTCCTCTCTCTCTCTCCTCACCCCTCTCTCTCTCTCCCCCCCCTCGCTCTCTCTCTCCCCCCCCCCTCTCTCTCCCCCCCCTCTCTCTCTCCCCCCCTCTCTCTCTCTCCCCCCCCCTCTCTCTCTTCCCCCCCCCTCTCTCCCCCCTCTCCCTCCCTCTCTCTCCACCCCTCTCTCTCCCCCCCTCTCCCTCCCTCTCTCTCCCCCCCTCCCTCCCTCTCTCTCCCCCCCTCTCCCCCCTCTCCCTCCCTCTCTCTCCCCCCCTCTCCCTCCCTCCATCCCCCCCTCTCCCTCCCCCCCTCTCCCTCCCCCCCTCTCCCTCCCCCCCTCTCCCTCCCCCCCTCTCCCTCCCCCCCTCTCCCTCCCCCCCTCTCCCTCCCCCCCTCTCCCTCCCCCCCTCTCCCTCCCCCCCTCTCCCTCCCCCCTCTCCCTCCCCCCCTCTCCCTCCCCCCCTCTCCCTCCCCCCCTCTCCCTCCCCCCCTCTCCCTCCCCCCCTCTCCCTCCCCCCCTCTCCCTCCCCCCCTCTCCCTCCCCCCCTCTCCCTCCCCCCCTCTCTCTCCCCCCCCTCTCCCTCTCTCTCCCCCTCCCTCCCTCTCTCTCCCTCCCCCCCTCTCCCCCTCCCTCTCTCTCTCCCTCCCCCCCTCTCCCCCTCCCTCTCTCCCCCCCTCTCCCTCACTTCCCCCCCTCTCCCTCACTTCCCCCCCCCCCCCCCCCCCGAACCGACCCGACCCAACCTAACGCCACCTACCTGTAAATCTGGTGCTGGGGACGGGCTCTGCCCAAAGTCTCGGGCCGGCCTGTTCAGCCTTCGGTCCCGAAAGGCCTGCCTGAAGCACTTTCACACAGGTAGGAAGATGGTTTATTTAATCTTTTCTTTGCTTATAAATGTTTATTCAGGTTGGATTTATTTGTATAATATTTGTATAAGTATAAATAAGGATTTATTGTAGAACTTAATGACTTCCCTCCCCCCCACCCCCCCCCCACCTCGTTCTGGACGCATAATTTGTAACCTGCGCCTGATTTTTTAATGTGTAGAACAGGTTTTTTCAGTTCTACAAAAATCTTCACTTGCTCCATTCTACTTTAGTTTGGAGTACGTTTTCACTGTGGAAACTTTCAAATCAGGTGTCAGTGGCCGGACACGCCCCCTTTTGAAGAAAAAATTCTGTTCCAAAGTAGAACTGTTCTACCTGACTAGAACTGCAGAAAAAAAAATGTGGAGAATTGCGATTTCTAAGATAGTCCGTTCTCCACCAGTTGCTCCTAAAAAATCAGGCGCAAATCATGTGGAAACTTGGGCCCATAATGACTACATTTGCACCTTGGCAACTGAACTTTGAAGAGGGAGCGTTGTGTTTGTGGAGGGACACTAATGAAACAGTCATGTAGCATTTTATCACATTCAATGTTTTTGCACTAACGACACATGTGAGTACAGATTGCATCATTTCATGCAAGTGTTTAGACAAAGAAAGGTTTTACTAACTACTTAAAAAAAAAAAATCCCATTAGTCCTTGGGCATCAGCAATAAACATCTGAGCTCAAGCTCAACAAATTAGGAAGGCCTTGAGCTGAGGCGAATCGTTTTGCAGGATCGAAAGTAGCAGTAATACCAACTCTCGGCACCTCTTCTAGGATTTAAAGTCATGCCCTAAAGACATTTTTTCAAGCTTAGCAAACTTCCTTGTGATGTTTTTATGTTAAAGATTAAAGAAGAACACAACAAATTATATCAGTTTGAAACAATTTTTACAGCCGATGTGATAATTAGTGTTGAAACACACACCTATTGCGCTCATTTTGTTGTTACATCTTAGCCATGATATACGCCATACGCTAAAAATCTTAAATCATCATTTCTCAATGCCGTTTTCAAACAATGTCAAGTCAAGGTATTTTAATAAATCTAAAGTCCAGTCTGAAGGGTGAGATTGATCTACGTGGAAGTTATAGGACCCAACTAGCACAAAGGCACGCATTGTCCTCCTGCTTTCATTCACATTTGCTTTGTGTAGTAAGGTGAATGCAACCCGTAGGACAGAAATCCTGCTGAATGTCGACAGCACAGACTCTGCGGTTCTCCTGTCCCTCTGCAAATTCTCAACTGTTGATCAGCTGGGATTGGACATGTCACAGCTTGTTTTTTCCAACCCTAATGAACAGTCTGGAGCATGGCCTCAGCTCCCTGGCAGATACTTCACAGTTCCCCACCACATCATTAAGCAGAACTGAGGAGTGCTGCTGTGCCTGACAAATTGGAAATAATAGTTATTTCACAGTCAGCTGGAGGAGCTGCAACTCATGGTGCACGATGCCTCTATTAAATTAAAGTAGAAACTGAACTTGTGTTTTTCTAATCTATTCATTTTACTGCTTTCTTTAACCCCTACACTCATACACTCACCCTTTGTGCACCTGTCTTTGACCAAGTAAGCCACCAGTTAAAGCCTGAACCTCTGGAAATGGAGAATAGTAGTTGATTTTGGCAGAAGTGTGACAAAAAAAACACACCGATTTTCAGCAGCCTCTAATTCTGGGTAGTGGTGAATGTATTGGCCTAGACTTTCTACAAATCCCCACCGTGCACTCTTTCTCTTCCCCCCCCCCCCCCCCCACCCACCCCCATGCCGGGCACAGAGGTGCGCCTCTGACCACGGCGGTCCTTTCCAACCTTAGGGTCATTTAAATACAAGAGGAGTGCTTCGCTAGCCTTTCCCAGGGAGTTCTGCCAAAATAGGGATGGAGTTTAGCTGCAGCACAACAACCGAGCCATCTGCAGCTTCTTTAGCCCATGCAAGAATACTGGATACCTGGACTCAATGGGTATCTCTTGTGTGCAGCATTCAAAACATGCACATTTTTGAGGGAGGAACTTTGGAGGACGTACTTCCCTGATTTGAATCTCATTGTGTATACACCCATTCGTATATGGGCAGGCTCTGGCACCGGGAAATGGGAGGAAGTTGCATGAGGCGCATGTCCCCAAGTACGCTGTCCCTGCCCATCCCAGCTCTGGCAACAAACAATCGACGGGTGCAAGTGTGAACTCACAGCCATTGACTTGAGGCAAAATGTTTGTGGGACTTTTTTTGTACTCTCTCCCTTTCCTTTTATCCTATCCCAGTCTAATTGCTGCTTTTTGTTTGACCTATTTTTAACCTGTTGGTGTCTTGTAAGATGAGACCTGCCATATTGCCTAGGTTTCTTAAATCATTCAGGTCATTTTTTGAATTATTTACTTAGGATATTTATTGTAAAATCGTAAGCCAAATCAAAATTCTGTCAGAAATTGTGCCACTAACTGAGAATTCTGCTGTTGTCTTTGTAGGTACGGGATTTCTCCACACTCATTTTAGTAAAGTCTTCACATGCTCAACAACCTGATGATCATCAACAGATTATTCACGGAGAAAGTCAGTAACAATTTATCACTCTGCATTAGCAAATAGAAAGTACAATGCTATGTTGACTAACTGATGCAAGTAGTTTTTCCACTTCTAGAGTTCGCACTGAACATAAGAACACACAAAGTTGGAACAGGAGTAGGCCATTTGGCCCCTCAAGCCTGCTCCGCCATTTAATAACATCATGGCTGATCTGATCATGGACTCGGCTCCACTTCCCCACCTGCTCCCCATAACCCTTTATTCTCTTATTGCTCGAAAATCTGTCTATCTCTGCCTTAAATATATTCAATGACCCAGCCTCCACAGCTCTCTGGGGCAGAGCATTCCATAGATTTACAACCCTCAGAGAAGAAATTCCTCCTCATCTCAGTTTTAAATGGGTGGCCCCTTATTCTGAGACTATGTCCCCTAGTTTTAGTTTCCTCTATGAGTGGAAATATCCTCTCTGCATCCACCTTCTCGAGGCGCCTCATTATCTTATATGTTTTGATAAGATCACCTCTCATTCTTCTGAACTCCAATGAGTATAGGCCCAACCTACTCAACCTATCTTCATAAGTCAACCCCTTATCTCCAGAATCAACCTAGTGAACCTTCTCTGAACAGCCTCCAATGTAAGAATATCCTTCCTTAAATATGGAGACCAAAACTGTACGCAGTACTCTAGGTGTGGCCTCACCAATACCCTGTACAGTTGTAGCAGGGCTTCTCTGCTTTTATACTCTATCCTCCTTGCAATAAAGGCCAACATTCCATTTGCCTTCCTGATTACTTGCTGTACCTGCATACTAACAACTTTTTATGTTTCATGCACAAGGACCCCCAGGTCCCTCTGTACTGCAGCACTTTGCAATTTTTCTCCATTTAAATTATAATTTGCTTTTCTATTTTTCCTGCCAAAGTGGATAACCTCACATTTTCCCACATTATACTCCATCTGCCAAATTTTTGCCCACTCACTTAGTCTGTCTATATCCCTTTGCAGATTTTTTGTGTCCTCCTCACAATTTCCTTTCCCACCCATCTTTGTATCATCAGCAAAATTGGCTACATTACACTCAGTCCCTTCATCCAAGTAATTAATATCGATTTTAAATAGTTGACGCCCCAGCACTGAACCCTGCGGCACCCCACTAGTTACTGTTTGACAACCGGAAAATGACCCATTTATCCTGACTCACTGTTTTCTGTTAGTTAGCCAATCCTCTATCCATGCTAATATATTACCCCCAACCCCGTGAGCTTTTATCTTGTGCAGTAACCTTTTATGTGACACCTTATCGAATGCTTTCTGGAAATCCAAATACACCACATCCACTGGTTCCCCCTTATGCACCCTGCTCGTTACATCCTCAAAGAACTCCAGCAAATTTGTCAAACATGATTTCCCTTTCATAAAACCATGTTGATTCTGCTTGATTGAATTATGCTTTTCCAAATGTCCTGTTAATGCTTCCTTAATAATGGACTCCAGCATTTTCCCAATGACAGATGTCTATACATATCTAACTGATCAATAGTTTCCTGCTTTCTGTTTGCCTCCTTTTTTAAATAGGGGCATTACATTTGCAGTTTACCAATCCACAGGAACCTCCCCAGAATCTTGGGAATTTTGGTAGATTACAATCAATGCATCCACTATCTCTGCAGCCACTTCATTTAAGACCCCAGGATGTAAGCCGTCAGATCCAGGGGACTTGTTCGCCTTTAGTTCCATTATTTTACCGAGTACTACCTCTTTAGTGATAGTGATTGTATCCCTCCCTTATAGCCCCTTGATTATCCACTGTTGGGATGTTTTTAGGGTCTTCTACCGTGAAGACTGATACAAAATATTTGTTCAACGTCTCTGACATTTCCCTGTTCCCCATTATTAATTTCTCAGTCTCATCCTCTAGGGGACCAACATTTACTTTAGCCACTCTTTTCCTTTTTATGTACCTGTAGAAACTCCTACTATCTGTTTTTATATTTTGTGCTAGTTTTCTTTCATAATCTATCTTCCCTCTCTTTATATTTTTAGTCGTTCTTTGCTGGCTTTTAAAAGTTTTCCAATCCTCTGGCCTCCCACTAAACTTGGCCACATTGTATGCCCTTGTTTTCAATTTGATACCATCCTTTTCTCCATTCGTTAGCCACGGATGGTTATCCTTTTTCTTAGTCTTTCCTTGTCATTGGGATATATTTTTGTTGCGAGTTATGAAATATCTTCTTAAATTTCTGCTCATCAACCGTCCCATACTTTAATCTATTTTCCCAGTCCACTTTAGCCAAACAGGAATCCGATCAGAAATTACAATTTGATGTGAGGCTTTCTAAAAAAACAAAGAGAAGGTTGAATTAGATTTTCATAGAGAATTAACCTACTAAAGATTAAAAGTCCAACATCATGTTGACTTTTTTTTTACATTGTGTATCTGTGAGCAACTTGTGTTGCCATTTTTATTTTGAGCTGAGGGATGCAAATCTGGAAATGGAACACTCTTATTTTGGCACTCAGTGCCAAACAGTCCTAGCTCAGTTACAGTATCGACAGGAATTCAGATAAAATCCCTCCTATTCTGCCCAACATTGTTCTTCTAACATTAATCTCAGAAGTACCATCAGTACACTACTTCAATTTCCAACATTGCTCTCCTCGTGCCTCTCTATTACAGTCGTATTGAGTATTGGACTATTCTGTGCCTGGTGACAACTAGGAATAAGGTTGCGAGAAGGGAAGAATGCAGCCTAACCTGACCTGTCATTGAGTACCTTGGCAGGAGAAATCAGCGATGAAAGAGGCATGTTTCTTTGTCAAAACCCTTCATATAAGGACTTGAAATAAGCAAATGATGCAGAGACCCTGATGTGCAGCATTGGAATTTGATGCCCTTTCTATCTAACCTTCCTTTCTTTGCTAAGATTCTTGAATGTGTCGTCGTTTCCCATTTCCATGCCCACCTCCTAAAATCCCTCCAGTTGCCTTCTGCCTTTCAAAAAAAAAAACACCAACTGACCTGGGCAAAGTCACAAACGACATACTGTGTGACGATGATTATGGTGTGCTACCCTTCTCGACCTTTGTTTAATATGGCGGATCACACCATCCTGCTCCACCTCCTCCCTGTTATCCAGTTCCATTGGACTTCCCTTGCGTGTTGGATGGTTGTTTTGGAAGATGTTGAAGCAGGGAGCTTGTGAATGTGCCTGAGTAAGATTTTTTCCTCAATTTGGTCATTCCAGGAAGTGGACTTTTAGAAGAAGATAAAAGATGGCATTTAGTGCGGCCAGCTGATGAAGTAGATGAAAGTAAATCGAAGCGAGGCAGCATGAGGGAAAAAGAAAGGACCAAAGCTATCACAGAAATATATTTGACAAGGCTATTGTCTGTAAAGGTGAGATTTTATGTGCATTTTTAATAGCTGTTTACTTAACAAAATGAATAGGATTTATCAAAAATATCAATTTCTGTTCTACTCTGAATGAAACTACCAACCAGGAAGGTGAACCTTTGTAACAAAACCTTGCGAGCTGTGCCACAGTCTACCATTCCTTCAGTGCTGCCAACTAGGCACTGCAGGTTGTTAGATTGGAAGTGTTCTATGTACAATATTGTATACAGCTGAGAAAGATGGTGCCATAGACCAGGGGTGTCTAAGCTTTTGTCTTGGGTATGTTTCTTGGCTTCTTAGAGGCCGTGAATTTTAATTTGCATACATCTCGAGCTGCTGATTCCACTGGATCTTTATCAAAAGAAACCCAATGTCTTCATAATTGGGTCAGCATAATTGACACCCGCCAAAGGCTATAGACATTATGCAAAATGCACCAATCTATTCTCAATCACTAAACGCTCTCAACCCATAACATATTTAAAATTTTGCATCTGCAAAGTCTTACTTTTTGTTATCATAATTTTTGTCGCTCTTTTTGTTTATTATAAATTCCTATGTCCACATTTATAATGGAAAGCAGCTACGTAAACTTGCCACACTGTAACTATGCCCTCCCGCTCGTGGTGATGTAACGCCTAGGCTTGCGGCTCCCTGTGCTCGGCCTGTATTTCAGAGAAACTCCTATGCTCCAAACAACGCTGCTTCCTAAATGGCTGAATATTTTTCTATTTAGCTGTAAATAATAGTATAAAATTGAAGTATTGTGAAAAAAATAATGACAAAATGTATGACTTTAAAATGCAGATTAAAATTGAGTTATATTTGTTTAATTTCTTAGAATACAGTTGGCTACAGCATTTAATGATTGTTGAAATTGGAAGTGTTCTAGCCTTCCAACTACTAACATACCACAACTGAGAAAGCAATATTTTTTTTCCTGAGCAATTTTTCTCCCCTTTCCCTGTAGCCGTTAACTCCTTGCCAGGATAAATTTTCACAAGCGTTGCTTTTTTTCATGTGCTTGCCCAAGTGGCTATGATTCATATGTAAGCCCTGATGGTGATTATTGGAAGGCTGATTGACTGCACATCATTACAGGCAAGCTGATCCTGTCTTTATACAATGTAAACAAACATGCTTCCAAAAGGGAATCATTGGGTAGCTACGAGGAGCAGGAACCTTAGCCTGTTTTGCCCTTCATACTGTACTGCTGCCAACTAACTGAGTGCACAGGGATTAATCCCTTTCTAGTTTGTATAGCTCAGCTGCTGACTGAGCCATTGAGGAGCATAGAATACAATAAAGAGTATATCTGCAAGCAGGAACCTCTATAGTTATGTTGTGGCCAATCATGCTGCTTGTAAGTTTGTTGCATGTAGCGGCAAAGGAACTGAATATGCAAAGTGGTTTATTTCCGCTAAAAAAAACAGCTTCCTGTAATGCAGGAAGAATTTTAATACCTATTTGTTTGATTAAAACAGGGAACACTGCAACAGTTTGTAGATAATTTCTTCCAAAGTGTTCTCAGTACGAATCAAATCGTTCCAACGGCTGTGAAATACTACTTTGACTTCCTTGATGAGCAAGCACACAAGAATGAAATAATGGATGAAGAAACCATTCACATCTGGAAAACCAACAGGTAGGAAAATGAAAATTCAGATTATTAGTTCTCTATGATGTGTGTTCATTTTGCTAAGGTGTCTGTGTACTTTGAGAGTCCTATTTCCATAGGGGTACATTTTTATCTTTACCGCGTGGCCATTGAGCACTGCCGAGGTGGAACGCAGAGAGGAATGTCGGGTGGGAAAGATTGCACACTTGTCATGGAACTGCCCGAATTTCCTTCCATTAATAATAAATGCAGGAACAATCAAGCAGGTTCCGTCACAGGTGTGCAGTGCTGTCCGCCACGCATTCTGCACTCAGCCTGGTAAAGCGTAATGCTCAGGGGATTAAGATGAAAAACTACCCTCTAATGTCTTCAGTGTTAAACATTTTATTTATTGACCATTTTAAGGTACATCAAATTCAGTTACCCCCATGTCTAAAGAAATCCCTATATTTTGCAGAAAAATGTACTTGTATCCACTGGACTGGAAAGTTTAAGTTCTGTTTTATTAAAAAAAAATTGGTGTGAGCTTTATATGGAGGAAGTCTGATAAATGGATGGTTGCCAGGTCCTTGGATGTCAAAAAGGCTTTTGACAGGATCAAGTGGTTGTGCTTGTACTTTCATAGTTTGGATCTGAACCTTTTGCTCCAGGCCTTTAGCCATGGTGCTGGTGAGCCATTCCATGAGGCCTTTAATCTGGCATTGGGCAGGAATTCCCTTTTAACTTTGCTTTTGTCTTGACCTTCGAACCATTGGCTGCCTATATTGGAGCTTATAGTGAAGTGAAAGACTACAGATAGTCTTGTTAAAATGTTGGATTTCCTTGTATGAAGACAACACACAGCACATTGTGAAGGATCATGTGGAAGATACCCAGCAGGTTTTGGTGTAGTGGATTCATTTAGGAGTCTCTCAAAGTACACACTTTGGGGTAGGTCTGAGCCTAGTTCTACCTCTATTAACCATTGTCCCCAATCGTTCTTTTACCTTTTAGCCCTGTAGGCGAAATAACCCAATTGAGAACCTCAGGTGGCGGCTATACCATCAAAAAATAAATTGATTCTTTATTATCAATACAAACAATTGAGAGAATGGACTTTATTTTTTGGGGAGTGGATGATACCTTTGAGATATCCATAGCCTTGTGCTTTAATATACTGATGACCCCCAAGTTTCACAATTTAAGTACACTTTATGATCAGTTTCCTATTGAGCTTAGCATAGGTTACAGTGATTCCCAATGTGTGGGGATGTATTGGTCTTTCCAATTCATATGGATTGCTTAATGTGATTCTCGTTGGAGGTGGATATACCGAATAGAATCCTGATCGAACAGGAGCTGGCCAGCCTCTTCCACTTAAACACTGCTGTATGTGCTTCTTTACCCAATAGTATAATGGAGAGTAAGGAAATGTTAATGTGGGCAAATGGTGGGTGTGGCAATCATAACAGTAATTTAATGAATACCTTTTTGAAATCCTATATTTCAAACACAAACTATTTTGGGTCACTTGCATTTAATCCATAGTCTTTCTTCCAAAGTCTATAGAAAATATATATTGGAAAAGTGAAAAAATACGCTAAGCACACGAGTAGTTTGTTCTAAAACTGCATTGGCAGAAGCCTTACTATTAGCTGGAGAAAGATGTGTGACACAGAATGGAACTGAACTGGGATGAAAAAATAAGGACCATATATAGTACTCGTGGAATTTCACCGCTGTCCTCCTATAAATGTCCATTGATTTTACTCAAGTAATTATTTTTATTAAGGGATATCCCATTTTTTTCCAGTTTGCCATTGAGGTTCTGGGTAAACATACTGAAAAACCCACATTTCATATTTGATGTGAAAGTTAATGAAGTAGTGGATGCGTCCTTATCGGTGATTGCACAGACCTTTATGGACGCTTGCACGAAGACCGAACACAAGTTGAGCAGAGTAAGTATCTCAACTTCAAAAGCCAAAAATGAAAATCTTAGCAGCTGGAAAAACATTGATATTAGCTTTTACTTCATAGATGCTGGGTAGTGGTGAAGCTTATCAAATGCTTTTTTTCCTGATTTAAAAAAAAATTATAATTCAGAAATACTTAAAACTGCATCTCTAAATTTACTTGTATGGCCATACTGATCTATGACTGTGGTAACAAATGTATTGCAGTTATTTATATGAAATATATATTTCTATTCCTTAGGACTCTCCGAGCAACAAGCTACTTTATGCAAGAGAAATTTCCACATACAAGAAAATGGTGGAGGAGTAAGTGAGAAAAAATGCATGATAAATTTGACAAGCTTCGAGAAAATAAGTATAAGCTTCAAACCATTTTGCTTTAAAGTTCAGTTCAGTCACTGTGGCAGCTACCATTCATTTATTGGACTGTACCAAAAAATCTCTGAAATTCCCATTCTACCATCTGTTGAATTTGAGATTTAGATCCATTTCATCTGGGAAGAGCTCTCTTTAACTTTGTACGGTTCATTTGTCCTAATGGGTTAGTTGAGATATTTGCCACAGAAATGTCAGATCTGTCTAACCAAGGAGAATACTTCAGATATGGCAAGGCTAATGAAAGAAAATATCAGACAATCACAAAAATGTTACAAAGGCAAAGAATTTCAGGACATAAATATACTTTAATTCTATTTCAATAGCAGTGCTGTGTAACTGAAAAAAGCTTGGTTCTTAAATTCATATTTGGGTAGAGCAAATGTAGAAACCATCATGGCTATTTCCTTGAGATTAATTCGTATTATAACCCTAGCAGTCATTTTTCCCTTTTTTTTTTAAATCCATGCATTTTGTGAAGTCTCTGCAGTTTTGTTACATGGTACTTACAGGTGACTATGTTAACCTCACTGTGTCAAAGGCCCTTGACACAGTGAGGTTAGCATGCTTTGAGGGTCACGGAAATGTTTCTGGCTTCCCTTAGCATAGGCTGAGACATAGAGATTTCAAAGGTCCTGCCGGTGAATTGGCTGTTCAAATAGAAGGTCACTCTTGGTCGTTTGAGACTGTGTTCCAAATTGACCCATTCTTGCCTTGCTGTGGGAAAGTCCAAGTGTATAGATGGAAGGCCGACTTGGATTATTCTGTGATAACCCTGTATTTAAGTTTAGGTTGACAATTTTTTCCCCTCTTTTTGTTTAACAGCTATTACAAGGGTATTCGGCAGATGGTACAAGTCAGTGATCAAGATATGAACACGCATTTAGCTGAGGTCTCAAGAGTAAGTTATATCTCTTTTTGAACAATCTCGAGATTGGGTGAAGTGTAATCCAAACTCAGTTGCCGAAAATATATGGTGAAATTTCCTGGGTCTGTGACCAGATCCACTTAGGCGAATGAATGCAAAACAAATCGGTAGAGAGGGGAAGAGGGGTTCGGAACACACGCCTGTCAAGAAACCTGCCTGATATTTCTGACCGTGCTCCTGGGTGCACTAGGAAAAATCTCCCTATTACCTCTCTCTGAGCTGTTCCTAATATCAATATGTGAAAGTGATGGTATGGTATCCCTTTCTATTCTGATTTGAATAGATTTTCAATAATCCATTTTTTTCTCTAGACTTAATAAATTCTATTCACATAATTGATGTTTTTTTTATCCTGGATTAAATATTACACAGATTCAATATCAGCTAAAGTCCATAAAATATGCTGCTTTCCAGAGACATTTAAAATTTCAACCCAACAGAACGAAAAAGAGAATGGTGCATCCAACTGTTCTTTGACCCCCCCCTCAGATAAACAACAACTTGCATTAAATGACGCTTCTAACGTAAGGAACATCCCTACTTCACAAAGGAAAATGGACATTGAGCCGGAAAGGGGAGTTTAAGAGAAGTGTCCAAAGGTCTGGATGAAGAGATAAGTCTGCAGACGTTTTTAAACGTGGGGAGAAAGGCAGAGAGGTTTAGGTAAAAAGATCCAAAGAAGAGGACTGAGGTAGCTGATAACTGTTCTGCCAGTGGTGCAGTGAAAGGAGAAAGGAATACACAGAAGCTGGAGTCAGAGGAACGAACCATTCAGGAAAGGATTTAGGGCTGGTGGAGATTACAGAGAGCATGGAGCAAGGACATGTAGGGTTTTAGAGGCAACTTCAAGGATTTTAAATGTGAAGCTTCCAGTGCTGGTCAGTGAAGATTAGGGTGATGGGCACGTGGGACTTAATGCAGGACAGGATACGTGCAACAGCATTTTGGATAACAAGCAAAATATTGGAGTAGTTGAGTTTGAAAGTGACAAAGACCTAGATTAGGATTTCAGTGGCTGAGGATTTGAGGTAGAGAGGAGGTGTAATTAAGCTGCCTTGGTGATGGCACATTCAATTTCAACTGATTAGGGTCGAACAGGATGTCGAGTCAGCGTGGGAGGATGGAGTTTGTGGCATGGGAGCATAGTTTGTGGCAGGAGCTAAAAACAATGGCTTTGGTCTTTCCAATGTTGAGCTGAAGGAAATTGTGCCATCGGACAGGCAGTCTGACAGCCATCATCATCATAGGCAGTCCCTCGGAATTGAGGAAGACTTGCTTCCACTCCCAAAGTGAGTTCTTTGATGGCTGAACAGTCCGATACGAGAGCCACAGACGCTGTTATAGGTGGGACAGACATTCATCGAGGGAAGGGGTCGGTGGGGCTGGTTTGCCGCGCGTTCTTTCTGCTGCCTGCGCTTGGCCTCTTCGTGCTCTTTGCGTTGAGACTCGAAAAGCTCGACGCCCTCTCGGATGTACTTTCTCCACCTCAGACGGTCTTCGGCCAGGGTCTCCCAGGTGTCAGTGGTGATGTCGCACTTTACCAGGGAGGCTTTGAGGGTGTCCTTATAACGTTTCCGCTGTCCTCCTTTGGCTCGTTTACCATGAAGGAGCTCTGCATAAAGCATTTGCTTAGGGAGTCTCGTATCTGGCATGCGAACTATGTGGCCTGCCCAACGAAGCTGATTGAGTGTGGTCAGTGCTTCAATACTGGGGATGTTAGCCTGGACGAGGACACTGATGTTGGTGCGCCTGTCCTCCCAGGGGATTTATCGTTGGTGATATATTTCCAGCGACTTGAGGTGCCTTCTATACATCATCCATGCCTCAGATCCATACAGGAGGGCGGGTATTACTACAGCCCTGTAGACCATGAGCTTGGTGGTAGGTTTGAGGGCCTGGTCTTCAAACACTCTTTTCCTCAGATGGCCGAAGGCTGCACTAGCCCACTGGAGGCGAATCTCCGCATCAATGTCTGCCTTTGTTGATAAGAGGCTCCCGAGATATGGGAAATGGTCCATGTTGTTGAGGGCCGCGCCGTGGATCTTGATGACTGGGGGGCAGTGCTGAGCGGCGGTGACAGGCTGGTGGAGGACCTTTGTCTTACGGATGCTAAATGTAAGGTCCATGCTTTCATACGCCTCAGTGAATACATTGACTTTATCCTGGAGTTCAGCCTCTGAATGTGTAGACGCAGGCGTCGTCCGCATACTGCAGCTCAACAACAGAGGTTGGGGTGATCTTGGACCTGGCCTGGAGGCGGCGTAGGTTAAACAGCTTCCCACTGGTTCTGTAATTTAGTTCCACTCCAGCGGGGAACTTGTTGATTTGTGAGGTGGAGCATGGCGGCGAGGAAGATTGAGAAGAGGGTTGGAGCGATGACGCAGTCCTGTTTGATCCCGGTCCGGATGTGGATTGGGTCTATAATGGATCCGTTGGTAAGGATCACGGCCTGCATGTCATCGTGAAGCAGGCGAAGGATATTGACCAACTTTTGGGGGCATCCAAAATGGAGGAGGACGCTCCATAGACCCTCGCGGTTGACGGTGTCAAAGGCCTTTGTAAGATTGAAAAAGGCCATGTATAAGGGCTGGCGCTGTTCCCTGCATTTTTCCTGCAGCTGTCGCGCTGCAAAGATCTTGTCTGTTGTGCCCCGTAGGGGACGAAATCCACATTGTGATTCCAGGAGGAGCTCCTCGGCCACAGGGAGAAGACGATTGAGGAGAACTTTAGCGACAACGTTCCCAGTGGCTGATAGGGAGATTCCCCTGTAGTTGCCGCAGTCGGACTTGTCCCCTTTTTAAAAAAAATGGTCACGATCACCGTATCTCTGAGATCTCCCGGCATGCTCTCTCCTCCCTCCAGATGAGAGATGAGGCCAACAGCGCCTCTCTGCCATACTTTAGCGCCTCAGCAGGGATTCCATCCGCACCCATAGCCTTGCTATTCTTGAGTTGTTTTATGGCTTTGCCTACCTCATGCAATGTTGGAGTTTCACTGAGTTGGTGGCGGGTCGCATGCTGCAGGATGGAGTCGAGAACACTCGAGTCAAAGGCAGAGTCTCAATTGAGGAGATCTTCAAAGTGCTCCTTCTATCGGGCCCTGAAAGCCTTAATGAGTGTTTCCCCGTTCTTGGCCAGGAGTGGGGTGGGGCCTTGGGAGTTTGGACCGCAGGTGGCCTTGACTGCAGCGAAGAATCCTTGCATATCGTGGCTGTCGGCCAGTTATTCTAGCTCCTGTGCTTTCTCCATCCACCACTTGTTCTTTAGGTCCCGGGTTTTTTGTTGGACCTGAGCCTTGAGCCGCTTGCAATGTTGTTTTGCAACTCCCGAGTTGGGTTGTTGCTTGAGACTCAGAAATGCTTTGCACTTGTGATCTATTAGTTCTTTAATCTCCTGATCATTTTCATCAAACCAGTCCTGATGTTTTCTGGTTGAGTGACCAAGTATCTCTTCACAGGCACTGGTTATAGAGGCCTGGAGGGCAGACCAAGCGCTGTGGGCATTCAGCATGTCAGGGTCATCAAGGCACGCCAGATTGGCTGTGAGGCGCTGACTGTATAGGGCTCTCTTAGCTGGGTCTCTAAGTGCCCCGGCATTAACTTTTTTGCGGAACTGCTTTTGCTGTCCCCTCTGCTTTGGGGCAATGTTAATGGTGATGATGGATCAGATTAGGCGGAGGTCCGTCCAGCAGTTGTCAGCTCCTGTCATGGCACGGGTGATGCGCACATCCTTGTGATCCCTGGCTCGGATGATGATAGCAGGGAGATTCCCCTGTAGTCAAGCAGGTACCAGTGTTTGGAACGAGGGTGTTGCCACGATGCCTTGTATTTGTCCCTCTGGCGGAACAGGGCGTTGGTGATGAGTTCATGTTCTGGACATTTTGTCAGTAGGGTACCGCTGGAGTTGGCTTTCCCTACCCCCTCTCTGCCAATCACGCCATCCCAGAGGGCTGTGTCTTTGCCGACCCTGGCATTAAAATCACCCAGGAGGATTAATTTGTCACCCGTGGGGACACGGGACAAGGATGTCTCGAGATTGGAATAAAAACCATCTTTAGCCTCATCCGTTGCATCGAGTGTTGGGGCGTACACACTGATGACTGTGGCGCAATGGTTCTGGGATAGGGTGAGACGAAGAGTCATGAGGCGTTCGTTAACCCCACAGGGGCAGTCTTTGAGGTAGTCGACCAGCTCATTCTTGACGGCAAAGCCGACTCCATGAAGGCGGCGTTCTGCCTCTGGTTTCTCTTTCCAGAAGAAGGTATAACCTCCACCATGTTCCTACCTCTGCCCGCCGGGTCTCGTTTAAGGCAGCGATGTCAATGTCAAAGCGTCTGAGTTCCTGGGCAACTATGGTGGTGCGGCGTTCCGGCCTGTTGCTGTTGGGATTGTCCATGAGGGTCCTGACGTTCCAGATCCCGAATTTCATACTGACGAAGTGGAAGATGCCTGTGCGTGAGATCTTTTAACGTGGGGTGGCCGCTGCACACCGAACACCACATGGGCTTAGCTGAGTAAGGTCTTGGTCCAGTGGCAAGGGGGTCCAAGACAACTGGAGACCAGGCACTGCTGTATAAGCCTAATGGAGAAATGGTGAATTGTCAGCGAGCGTGGGTAAAGAAAGGAGAATCATTTAAGAGTAATAGAATAGTAACAGACTTCAAGATTGGTGAAATGGGCAGACACATGGCAGATATAATCGTGGGCTGCCCCGACCTGTGTGAGAACACCACCGCAGGTCGGAGCTATAAATAGAGCTGGAGTGCCGGGCCCTGGAACATCGTGGTGGAGGTGCGGCAAATGAGGGTACGGGGCTTAGAAGAGCCGAGGGCCCAGGGGCAGCATGGACCTGCCCACACTGCGATATGTGTGCGCACTAGGTCCGTGCAGCAGAGCAGGTCTCTAGTCGTCCTGGTTAATCCTTGCCACTGGATAAAGGCCTAGCTCTGTCAAGCCCGTGTGAGGCTGATGTGCAACGGTCACCACACGTTAAACCAATCCACGCACAGGCATCTTCCACCCCCTCAACTGGAGTTCAGGACTGGAACATCGGGTCCTTCATTGAAACATCTGTGAACTCTTGTGGAAGCAAGTCATCCTCGTTCGAGGGACCGACTATGATGATGATATGATGAGCCTAATTGCCTACGGCAAAGTGTTGGCCGCAAGCTCGGCACCAAGTAGCGCCATTGATGGTAGATGGCCCGAGGTTTGGTTGAGGTCCAGGCTTCCAAAGTTATTTTAAAATTTAAAAATTGATAAAGATTCCTAATTCATTTAAAACGTTTCTAAGAGTTGTTAAAAAGTCTAAGATGTAAATCAATAATAGGTTATAAAAGTTTCCACAGTTTAAAAAGTCAAAGAGGTAGGTCAATAATAGATGTTTAAAAGTATTTCAAATAAAAGTCTGAAATGTAAGTTTTAAAAGTTCTCCCAAAAAGTTCACCCGCTTCTATCCCGGGCCGAAAGGACTCCAGACCAGTCCCGGGCCCTGAGCAGCCCCAGCGGGGCAACACACAGCGGGCCCTGAGCAGCCCCAGCGGGGCAACACACAGCGGACCCTGAGCAGCCCCAGCGGGGCAACACACAGCGGACCCTGAGCAGCCCCAGCGGGGCAACACACAGCGGGCCCTGAGCAGCCCCAGCGGGGCAACACACAGCGGGCCCTGAGCAGCTCCAGCGGGGCAATACACAGCGGCAGCGGGCCCTGAGCAGCTCCAGCGAGGCAACACACAGCGGGCCCTGAGCAGCTCCAGCGGGGCAATACACAGCGGGCCCTGAGCAGCTCCAGCGGGGCAATACACAGCGGCAGCGGGCCCTGAGCAGCCCCAGCGGGGCAACACACAGCGGACCCTGAGCAGCCCCAGCGGGGCAACACACAGCGGCAGCGGGCCCTGAGCAGCTCCAGCGGGGCAACACACAGCGGGCCCTGAGCAGCCCCAGCGGAGCCTGAGCAGCTCCAGTGAGATAACAAATAAACGTTACCTTGCAATTGTCGAAGGGATCCTGCGCCGGCCGCTTCTGTCCCAGGCCGAAGGGATCCTGCGCCGGCCGAAAAGACTCCACACCTGCCCCCCTGTGCTCGCACAGCAGGTGTTCAGGGGGACGTGGAACTGGCCGAAGGAACTCCGGGGACGTTGAACCGGTCGAAGGGACTCCGGGCCGGTGCTGAACCGGCCGAAGGGACCGCGGCGGCAGCGTTCAACCCAACGTCTTAAACTCCCAACCAACTTTTAATTCATTTTTAAACAATTTGGGAGTCTGACAGCACAGAGATAGTCGAGGAATTCGAGAGAAGTGGTGATGGAGTAGTGCTGAATATTATTAGCATACATATGAAAACAGACTCTGCCTGCAGATGATGATGCTACAGTCAACTTGTAGATATGGAGGTGGAGTTAGCCGAGTGCAGATCCTTGGCAAGTGGAGGTGATGGTGCAAGGAAGGGAAGTGAAGTGAAGCCATTGCTGGTTATATACTGCCTGTGTTTTGGATGATACCTGTAATTCAAACACAGTTTGAGCTGTGGGGTTTCAATTATAAATGGACAAGTTATCATTAATGCTATAAGCTTATGTGTGTTTCAAAAGATGTGTTATGCTTGCTAATAGTTTTGTTATTTTCCAGGCTCATACAGACAAACTGAACACGGTGGTAGCACTGCATCAGTTGTACCAGTACACAAACAAATACTATGACGAGGTGAGATATTGTTTTAATAATGACATTTGTGTTCCAGTTACCTATATCAGTTTGAGTATTTTTAAACATTTGTCACCTACCTTTTAGTTTAATTTTGATAAGTATAAAAACATAATGTAACTGCATCAAAAATATGCAGATTATATTGTAAATATTTTGAATACTGAAAATTGACTGATGTTTGTTAGAATTTTGCTCATAAGCTACAGTAGTTTTTCATAGTTTCCATGTTCACTAAATACCTTTTCATACCACAGTAAATCTCGAGGAGCAAAAAGAATGCAATCTATGAATATGTATTATAGAAGGTGCTGTTTCAATCTGTAGTTTCATTTCAGTATTAACATTACAACATTCCTTGGCTTTACAGATAATAAGTGCCTTAGAAGAAGACCAGGCAGCACAAAAGATGCAGCTTTCTGTCCGACTGCAGCAAATCGCAGCTGCGCTTGAGAATAAGACCACAGACCTTTGACCTTTACATGACCATTTTGCATAATGGAAGCTCAGATGTTAAATTTTATTACCTAGAAAAGAAAATAGTGTTATTTTTACTCTGCTGATCACCTTTGCAGTCCTTAATTAATTCAAAGTTTGAAGTCCATTATTTTGTAAATTAACTAATATTCTATAATATTGTATTATAAACTTGGTCTATAAAAACCTGTGGAGAATTGTCAAGTAAAAATGTAAACAACCTAGTTGCTGAAATGAGACCGTCTTGTACTGAACTACTTTTTTATTTTAAAGAATATAAATTATCTGAGCCCTAAAAATGCTTTTCTGATTTGGCCCACAATTATGCTAAACTGTGCTATCAAAGTGGGTTGAGTCTTGTACAGTACGGTATGTTGCCTTCTAATCTTCTAATGCTTCACTGTTAATAGCAATTTTTTTTCCCAAAAAGACATTACAACCATTAATAACAGTACTGCCATGTATTATGTGCGTTCTGATCGATTTATACTAATTGTTACAACGGAAATGGCATGATTTTTATACTTAATCATTTTATCTTGTTCAAATTGGCATCGAGACTGAGATAGAAACTGTGGAAAGCTTATGGGAAAAAGTGTAATTTCTTAATTGTATGTAAAACAGACCAAGTAGAGAATACCTGTAAATTTATGTTAAAATGACATTTTAGAGGGTTTTTTTTACAAATAGAGCTAGTCTTTGATATTTTTGATATAATTTGGGAGATGGTATGGCAAATAAATTCAGCTTTTTATTTATGTTCCTGTGAATTGATGAGGGGTTTTCTTTATATAAAAAAAATCCTGCTGGGAATGGTGGCAATTCACCAGTTTATTCTGGCTGGACTTTATGTATATTCAAATTAGCCCCAACCAAAGGTGCTGGGGTGAGTCTCAGTTCATGCAGAGATTAAGAACCTAGTTTGTGTATGTTAGAATATAGACAGACATCAGGTCTGCACAAATTTATATGCCAGCCTGGCACTTGAATCATAAATTACAGATCATAGCTCAAAAGTAATTGATCCTTCAAATGACTGCTGTGATATAGATACTTAAGTCATTCACCATTTCTTCTGTATAGTGCAGTCATAACCACAAAATTGAATGAGTGCAATGTGACTCTACCATGACTCACCTAGCAGTTTTGATGGTGTCTATACTCCTTCATTAACTACAGACAGCTGAGTTCATGTACACTTCTGCTACTGCAACCTTTATATTAATTGCAGTCTACATGGAAGGGAAGAATATGTTCTTCAAAGCTGCAGCAACTGTTAAGCCCACATTTGTGACAATTTGTACATGGATTTTTTATTAGCTTTCCGATAGATATCTACACTTGAGAAGAATGTTGATTATGATTCCAGAGATGATAGTTGCTTGGCACTAGACCTGCTTTTCTGCAGGTCCTCTTTTTATTGTACAACAGAGACGACCAAATATCTATGTGTGGGGTTCACAAGGCAGAGTGCAAGAATCTAAAGATTAGTGGTTTCGTATCACAATATTTTCTGATACTGAGATCATGAGTTCTTGCATTATGTTTTCAATGTGAATCTAACTAGGTTTTAGCCACTATTCTACTTTCCAGTCACTTGTGTATCCCAGAACCAGCTCTAGCACTGCATTGTACAGTGATTAAGGAAAAGGTCCTGGCTGCATTCTAGCAACTTTTACTCCAGTCTGCCTTAGGATAGATAAAGTCCCTCATAATTACAATCAGTACTACTGGAACCTAGATTGTCTCTAAAATCTCTCTCTCCATGTCTTCCCACTGTTCAATATAACGTGCTTGTAGTATAATATCTCATTTTTTAAACTCTATGCAGACAGACACTGAGCATCACCATTAATAATAAATTTCCCTTTCTATGGCGGAAATTGTATCTTTAATAAAGCTGGAATCTTGTAAGCAGAGGATTATGTACATGTCACTTAACCCTGTCCACTTTAATTCAATACGGAAGCCGCTGTTACTGTTTTGTTGGTTTACTAGTTGAACTCCTAACAATATATTCATCCACGCAGATTAACCCAGCTCCTTCCCCATCAGCAGCTTGGATCATCTAACCCAATGTGTGTGTTATTTGTGTGGTCCCAGAACACCTGTCAGCCTAGTTGTTGCCTAATTGCAGTGCCCACTGAGGCGGACGAACCTGTTGGCTCCCAAGATGAAATTACCCTGAACAATTACAGAGCCTTTCTTATACGTTCCTTAACTTTGATTAACACACAACTATAATCGTGGATGGCTTTTATTCATATTGTGACAGTTTGTCTGCTGGTAAATGATTGCATCTTGCTGCTGTAGTTATTCACTGTTGCTGTATTGTTGGACTGTCCAGGGGGTGGTTTGTCCTGCACGTAATTGGTCTCCACAGACTTCATTAGGATTTACTGTCTTGTTGGTTCCTCGGGGCTATGACTTGAGTTAGATGCTTTATTTTCTTGGATAATGGTGTAATCTGATGAGCCCTTTTTTGTTTGAGTTGATGGACTGTAATACTTCTCTTGACTCTCCTGTCTCTGGGTACTAGTGTGGAACGTTTGTATTTTTCTGGCAGTATTGCTATGTCCTTTTTTTTCTCTTCTCCCAATCATCTTCTGTCTCAGTTGGGCCAACGTTGTGTGGCTACGAATATAACATTGCAATTTCTCACCTCAGTACTCTTTTATGCATTTCAAAACTCCATAGATGAGCCCTTGCTCCTAATAAGGTGGTAAGTGCTTTTACCTTCGCAATAACTAGTTAATTTGTAGCGAGTCAGAACCTTCTTCACTATGATAGTCATAGCCGTCAGGTGGTAGTACAACAAACATTTACTAAATCAGGGCTCAGGCTTAAAAACTGCCAGATTTATTACATAGTAAGTGGATAAGTGAACAGAAGCAATGATGCACTGGAGTAGGCACAGGCTTAACTAACCAACTTCCTGAGATAGAAAATACAAAAACTCACTTCAGTTATACTGAACCGCACCAGATCCAAAGTCCCTGAATATGGTAACCTATTTGAATTTTAAACAACGTGTATTTATATAGCGCCTTTAGCGTAGTAAACGTCCCAAGGCACTTCACAGGAGTGTTTTAAGACAAAACAAATAAATTTGACACCAAGCCACATAAGAAATTATGGAAGATGACCAAAGACTTGGTCAAAGAGGTACATTTTAAGGAGGAAAGAGAGGCAGAGAGGTTTAGGGAGGGAGTTCCAGAGCTTGGGGCCTGGGCAGCTGAAGGCATGGCCACCAATGGTGGAGTGATTAAAATCAGGGATGCTCAAGAGGGCAGGGGGGGGGGGGGGGCATGGAGAGATTTGAAAATAAGGATAAGGATGAGAATTTTGAAATCGAGAAAAAGTCTTTTTTTGTCACATGTGTGGTCTGAAACAGCATTCATCACAATCTGTCATTCTTTCGAACACAACTACACAAGTATTCTCGTTTCATAACAACTGCTTAAAAGGAATAGTTTGTGTACACAGCTTGGTCTACTTTTTAAATGCGTAAGACTCCATTTTCAGTACAATTGTGTTTAATTCAATAGGATTTAATGCAGAACAGTTTGAACTTGTGAATTAAGCAATAGGAAATGCCAACCCAATGTGTCCATTTATGTCCATCTCATCATTATCCTTCTGAACACGCAGCACTGTGGAGTCACATCAATTATATGCTTCATTTTTAAATGCAACAATGATGTTCCAGCTAATCAAAGGTTCACTTATTTGCCTGTACTTGGCCAGTTTGTCCTTAGATTCAACAGGATCTCCACATCTTGTGGGGCCAGTTTATAAACTCCAATTTCATTCAGAGCTGCTATAGCTGTGGGCTGTTCGGAGTAAGCGACTGCATCAGTCATATTGCCAGAAGCAGTCTGTAGCACTTCTCGCAACAACAGTGCTGAACCCACGTTCAGGTTCAGGATGACACAAGCTTCTTTTACCCTAGGAGGAAAAAAAATAAAGCCTGAGAATGTTTTATCTCATTCAGTATTACTGAATTTTTATGCAATTGACAATTTTTTAAATGCAGGAAAGCCCTTCCCGGTTCCACAACTGCTATTTACATAACTACAAAACACAATGAGAATATGTAGACAATTCAGAGAAGTAATAGGCCAATAATGGGGGCCTTTTAAGAGGATGTCTGGGATTAAAGCTTAATGGTGATCAAAATGAGGTCCAAGAAAGAATACAAAAGACAATCAGGATCAACATCAAAAACAGAGAAGTAAAAAGGGAGCTTTGCGAGCTAAGTATATGAAAATGGCTAGTTGTCAACAGAAAAGTGGGCTTTTATAAGCACATTATAATTAAGAGGATAAGAAGGGACCATGAGGCTAAGATGGCAACCTGCCAGTTAAGAATATAACTGGTTCACTTAAATAAATGACAGCAAAGTAACTTTTCTGCATGCATTGTTCAATTATTTTAAAGAAAACTGCAAATAGATGATCTTTGATGAGTTACTGAATACAATGCATCCGGGAGAGAATGCTTAATGAGTATTTTGCCTCAGCAGCTTCAAAAGATTGGTGACAGAAGGACTGAGTATTTGAACAGAATGTGGGGAAACAAGAAACAGTAGATATAAATATTAAGGACATTTATTAAGATGGTTAAGGCTAATGCATGGTTATTGGCAGTATAGATAGAGTTCTGATTGAAGGATAGAAAGTAGAGAGGAGTGAATGGATGTTCTCATTTGGCAAGATGTAATTAGTAGCATGCCCTAGGAATCTATGGTGGGATTTCACTTAATCTACATATGGCTTAAATGATTTAGACATGGTGTGGAGATATTAACATTTGCTGATCATATAAAATTAAGAATTCAGGATACAACAGGGAGGACAAGTACAAATAGAATGAGCAGATATGTGGCAAATACAGTTTAGTGAAGAAATGGAGATCTGGAGGTGGCAATTTAAAAACAGGACTGCAAATGGCAAATAGTCTTTCTAGGTTTAATATATAGGGGCATTATATACAAAGTCAAGGAGGTGTATTGATACAAGATAGTTGGGAGTATTATGGGCACCACATTATAGAAAAACTACTGGAGCTATGGAAAAGGTGCAATGTAGCTTTACTGGGATTATACCAGGAATGAGAATTCAGTCAAATTTGAAAAACTAAGGCAATTTTCACTGTAGCAAAGAAGGTTAAGGGAGATCTGGCAGATGTACTCAGAATTTTGAGAATAAGTAGTGAAAGATATTTCCATGGGTTAGTAAATTTGTAACAAGGAGACATAAATTTAGGATTAGTAACAGAAGCAAAGGTGAAGTTTAGACAATTTTTTTAAAATACAAAAGGTTAGTGGAAAATGGAATACATTACCACAAGTCGCTACTGAATCAGATTCAATGTTTAAAAGGGAGTTTGATTAACATTTAAAGAAGGGCATGGGGAAAGAACAAGATGGGACTGGATAACTCTAGTTTGGAGCCTGTGGTTGCACAGGCACAAATAGGCTGAATTGGCCGCCTCTGTTTAAATTTCTGATTGTAAATGGCACCCATTTTCAAGCTTAAATTACTTTGTCAACACAATTAATCTTAGTTATAAAACAAGTTTGTCTCAATAATTGTAAAAAGCTTCACATTCTTCTATTTGCAGTTATCAAAAAAGAATTCTATGTTAAGTTAGCATTTGATCAAGCCCTCACCAAAATCAATGATCTCTTTACACAAAAGATGTTTTTTTTTAAATTTGTAAACATACAATGTTATCAACTGAAGCTGCCAGGAATTATTAGACTCACACTCCGTATACTTACTGCTTGAAATAGTTTTCTGGTCTTTTGCAATAGTGGGCAAACAATGGGAAAAGATTCCGATTCATGTCAAACTGCAGCTGTGCTGATCCACCTTCATTGAAGTGATTTGCCAATATAATCTGTGAAAGTGAAAGCAAAAATAGAAATTCAGTAGTAACCAACTGTAAACTGAAAGGCTGCAGCCTTAATAGGCACTTATATTTAAATTCCATCGGGGCAACGCATTATACAACTCCAAAACATTAACTGACCCCATGCCACAAAACTATGTAAATTAAATAGGCAATATCCTTATTTCAACATTTGTACGCATTGTCTTCAATCAACTGGCAAATTGTATCATTGATGAGCAGGGACTGGGTGACATTGTTCTTTCAACCGAGAGTATCTTTCTGATGGTTTTAAGAGTCCTAGGTAAATGATTATGAACACTCAACACAATTAAAAACTACCCATAATTGCTACACAATAACTGCACAAATTGCCAATTTCATCAAGAGGTCATGAAGATGGCTGTGTATTAGAAATCATCTGGTGTGCAAAGTGGAAACATGCAGTGCTGGGTCATTACCTGCAGAAGTGCACAAATTCATGCAAAAAATACTGACATCGAGCTCATGTGATAAGTCCACCATGAAATGGGATTTGGGGCTAGAGATTCACAGGACCTCTGCTTGATAAAGCTTTGCAAAGGCTAATGGAACTATAGGTTTTATTGCAAGAGATACAGATGAGCCTATATAAAGCTTTAATAAAACCTCAGTTATAGAGTACTATGTGCAGTATTGGGCTCCACCCCATAGGAAAAATAGTGTGTCTTTAGAGGGTACAGCACAGATTCACTAGGATGGTGCCTGGTAGCAAATACAGTATGAAGACTTGAAAATTTGGCTCCTTTTGGTTTAAAACAACATACATTATGGACGACATGATAGTGTTTAAAATTATGAAAGGATGGGACAAGATAGATAGAAACAAACTTCATTAGTTGAGGTGTCATAAATACAAGATTTAGTAAAGCAGGTAAGAGAAACTTATTTACACAGGGTTGTGAGGCTATGTAATTCAAAAGAACATAAGAAATAGGAACAGGAATAGACCATACGGCCCCTTGAGCCTGCTCCGCCATTCAATAAGATCATGGCTAATCTGATCATGGACTCAGCTCCACTTCCCTGCCCGCTCCCCAGAACCTCTCTATTTCTGTCTTAAATTTATTCAATGTCCCAGTTTCCACAACTCTGCGAGGCAGCAAATTCCACAGATTTACAACCCTCAGAAGAAATTCCTCCATCTCTGTTTTAAATAAGTGGCCCCTTATTCTAAGATCATGCCCTCTAGTTCTAGTCTCCCCCATCAGTGGAAACAGGTTCAAGGCTTAGTGGTTGAGGCAGAAACTATGTCAACATTGAAGATTAGATTGGAGAGGTGGATTAAGGAAAAGGGGTTGCATGGATATGGGAACAGGGTGGTGGGTAAATGTGATTATCCTCCATATGAACAAATAGTCCGAAACACCATCACAAACTGTTTGAACCAAATGGCCTGTTTCTATGTATTTCGGAACTTGTGTGCATTTGTAGCTTGATCACTTTTATATACTGATCCAAAATCAGCTATGGAATGCATACACACATCATTCTATATGAAATTCAAAAATGTTAATAGAAAACATAGAAAATAGGTGCAGGAGTAGGCCATTCAGCCCTTCAAGCCTGCACCGCCATTCAATGAGTTCATGGCTGAACATGCAACTTCAGTACCCCATTCCTGCTTACTCGCCATACCCCTTGATCCCCCTAGTAGTAAGTTGGATGCTAGATTGGCCTGGGAAATATAAATGGCCTTTACTCATTCTTAACTTTTCCAATACAAATGATAAAAATTCACTCATTACCACAAACAAATTCTATGACAGACCAATACGACCATGGCCATTAGAAATAAGGACATAAAAAAGCACACGCAATAGAGTTCAATTTTGGGCAGTTAGCATTAATATACTGGCCTTGGAGGGAACTTTGTGCGAACTGATAATAATGATACATAGAATGAAGGTAATTAATTATGATGAAAGACTGTAAACTTGGGTTATGAGACGAGATGCCTTGATTCAGGTGTTTAACGTAATGAAGAAAACTGGCTGGCTAGATGAAACATGAATTTTCCCTCTATCAGGGAATCTGGAACAAATGGACTTAATTAGAAATAAGCCAGTTCAAAGTAAATCCAGGAAAAATATCTCCACACAAAGGGTTATGAAAACACACTGCCCCAGAAGACCACAGATACATAAATCAAGTCAAATGTTTAGAAGGGAGACTAAGGGAGTGAGGTTATTATGGGATAGCAGAGGTGATTATGCAATTTGGTGCTCCCAAATGGGAATCAGTGCTTGCATAGAATGCCATATCATTGAATCACCCTTATAGAGAAAGTATAACGAAATGAGATTAAAAAGATATGGTGAGATTTTCTGCATATTCATAGTCAATGGGTAGAAAACCTAACCCTAGAGAGCTACCATGGCGTACAAAGTGGCAGAGCAGACTCAGTGGGTCAAATGGTCAACTCCTATCTGTTTTTCTGTACTTAATACATCATTGAAAACTGGCCACAAAAAGAGCAAGGGGAAGCCCAGTAGACTTGAGACTGAATCATAGCCAACCATTTTAGCGATAGCAGGTAAGGGTATGTTTTGCCATTGATTTGGTCAATCAAATATTTGATTAGAATCATTGTTTCCTGTAATATAGTAACGGCTGTATTTTACTGGTTTGGAAATGGCTATTGAAAAAATTTACATAGCAAACTTTTGCAAATCACAGACTAAATTGTACGTCTTTAATCACTGATAAGATGATTGAATGTATAAGGCACAACAGCTAAAACGTCTAAGCAAGTTTAAACAACAAGCTATAATCATAGTACAAGTCTTCTTTGCACTTTTAAAAAAAAATCATTTATTTGTTTCTTACATCCTGGTAGATGAATAAGTCCAGCTTCTCAGCAAGCAGTTGCCAAAAAGATTTAAAAAGCGAGTGGCAGAGTTGTTGCTCCAACTGCAGCAATAGGTCTCGAAGAGTCAGTAACATTGGACAAGCTGAACTAGACAAACACATTACTGCCTGGTCTGACTGAGACGGCAAAAACAACCACCTATAAAATAAATAACCCGCATTAGTGATCCTGTCGTTCTAGTACTATTACATACGCACACTATCGAAGGACTTTCAATTTCTAAAGTTATGGAATGTATGGAGATTAAAACCTTGACCTGATGAGTAGCAATTACTGTATGCAAAATGACAGTGATGCCTTGCATCTTCAACTGAACACACCCAAGCAGTAGCATGTGATTTTATTAAAAATAAACCAAATATTGGCAGTATAATCTGACCATCTTTGGGATCAACGAGTTACTGCAGCCAAGACAGAAGTAGTTATGACATTAAGTATCATAATGAGTTGCAAAAGATGTATTTTTTGGACATTGGACAGTGAAGAATTAAGTCACTACAAAGTTTCAGAAAACTGCCATATAATGAGATTGTAGATGGTGCCATGTCTAAATTTGAGATGTAAGTTAATATATTGGAATAATAAATGTTGTTGCTGTAAAAAAATAGTACATGAAACAACATTCTTTTTATAACGGGAGGCTTTCCCTATTTGTGATGGGTTCAGGGTGGGGCAGAAGAGGGAGAGACAGACAGAGAGAGAAAAAGCTTTATCAATATCTCAAGTCGAGACACAAAATCCCCAGAGTAACCTCCTCATGTATTGTACAAATAGACAGTACACAATAGGCAACTATGGAACACTTAACCCAGAAGTGTGAGAGACTATTACACAAAATATCTTGCTAATTTCTTTAAAGGGATTTTCCAGGATTCGTGTTATATACTGGCAAACCTTGCATTTAAAACAGTTTATACCTACCAATGATCCTCCTGCAGTAATTAACGTTTGTCTAACCTTGCATAAAACTGCTTTTTGACCAATGTTAAATATGATCTAATATTGGCTCATTACAATCAAAATATAAATTTGCTTTAATAGAGTCTTAGTGGATCTAGCTCAGTATTTAATATTGTACAGGAAAGCAATTACTCATTGATCTTTATTTGTTAACAATGGCACCAGTAACCACAACATGACTGCTTTGTATTCCTTGGAGAATTTGTTAGATGACATGGCAATGTTAAAGTTTAAGACATTTATCAGAGCTAATCCCAATGTGGTTCATTCAAGCAACGTTCAGTTACACCCATTTTATTTTAAACATTGCATACAATTGTTACTTGTAAAGTTCTCAGTAACAAACCTATTGCTGTTAATCAAATTTGTTAATGTCCTTAAAGAGTTTGGGATTAAATTTCTGTAAGTGAACCAAATTGCTGCAATTGATCAATTCAGATCCTACACATCAGGTCACAATTGACCACACTAAATTGAAACTCTTAAAATAAATTTAATGGCCTGGATTTTGAACTCAGCAGCGAAGGAACAGCATTCGCCATTCACCTCACTGACAGCTGCCCACAGACTTTTTGCGGTGGTGATTCCCTCAAATCTGGCATCTTTTCCAGCGCAGCACCCTCTACAGGGTATCTGTTAGGAAACAATAGCGAGGCTCTTCAACCAATCAGAATGTAGAGTCCTCACTGAGACACAGTCCAAACCAGGAAATACAGCAGGAAATATAAAATTAGATTTAAATAATATACAAAAAACAAAACAAAAACTAGATGAGATTAAGGGAGAGAGCAAAAGAGACAGAAAGAAAAGGTAAAAACAAAGTATTTTAATTATTATTTTTAAAATCTCCAACACTGATTTTCTTGAGGGAATGAGACTATACACTTGTAAAGTTAATTTTTCAGGGCCACAGGTTGTTCAGCAATAATTATCACTTATCACACCATTAAAAACTCGCTGCCGAATGCACCAGCCCCAACTTTTTCAGTTGTTTTTAGTGTGGATCTAGTGGGCAAGTACAGCAAGTTCGCACCATTTCAAGGCAGAGTCTAGTGGTGAGGACTGCAACAGTGCAACCTGTGGAGCAGCAGGGAATCTATCACAGCAACTTCTGGATTTCTGCATTAAACTACACATGTGTGGAACCCAGAGGTTGCAGTCAGATTTACTCCATTATAAATGTGAGTGTTGTTAGCCTCACCGTTATTCTCATCGCAAATTCCGGGCCAATATGTTGAGTTTCACCAATGGTTCAGTGGGTGAGTGGACATCACTGTTTGGCCCCAAGGCATATAAGCCTGGAATTGCCCAAGTTTCATTCCTGGTCTGGATTAAGTTAACTGACTTTGGCAGGGACCTCAAGTGGAAAGTACACATATGGATGTTAGGCAAGACCAAAATCAGGCATGGTTGTGACATTCACTATCTAGGTTCATGGAGACTGCCCAACTTGTAAGTTCCAGAAAGCTGCCAGTACCCCAACACAACACTGGCTTCAGGAGCAAAAGGGGGGGAAACTGAAGTGGGGGAGTGATGGGTGCAGAATTCAACCTGTAAAATTTAAGCATGGATGCTGACTTTCCCAAGAATACTAACTCTACTGTACCTCTGCCTAATTACTGCAGAAGTTTTGAAATAAGTCAAATCCTCCTTCGTTATTCATAAATAGTGTTTGTTTCCTTTAATGACCATTGAGTATAATGGATGGATTTTAAGGCATCAGCAAAACCATGATTTTTAACTTTCTCCCAATCTGAGTAGAGAAGCCATCAATTTCCTTTGTCTTTGTACAATTTCTCCTCCTTTATTCATACTCTAGTGTTTAACAGTTTTAAAATATTCAATGCCAATTCTAAAGTCTTAATCTTAATGGGTTAAATGATATTCATTTCTCCAGTTATACATGACAATGCAATATAGTAAGCTGCTCAAATACCCTCAATACTCACCTTTCCTTCTTATAAGGTTTTGCTTTGTCCTTCACTTCTCTGAAGACATACTCTACTTGTCGTGTCAACATATCATATCGGAGACGCTCTAGTAAGTCAATCATATTATCGAAGACAGAGCTTTCAAGAGAGGCCAGCTGTCCAAGCTGTAACTCAGTCATGGTGTTGCTCTCTCCACAAACCTCAAGTGCTGCTTGCTGAAGCTGCAAAAAGAACTACACAGAAAGAAAACAAATTTCTAAACTTGGAGAATAGTTCTTTGACCCAATTTCATAAACATGCATCTTATCCTCTTAATTACTAAAATCAATTAGCTTAGCGATTTAAAAAGAAAGGTTGTAAGTGATCCAACATTCTCTAAATTGCACCAGAAACTTCTCTCAGTTTTTTTCAGATTAACAAAATTATATATTTTAAACATTGTACGAGTAACATTTAAGCACAATCTAGGTTACCACTGGAAATGTTGCATTTTAAAAGGGCTATCCTTTCACATGATTGTTTAACCGATACCTGGACTGCCCATTCTGATAGTTAAAGATCCCTGGTCAACTCTCATCAGCAAACACCACCAAAAACAGACCTGGTTACTCATCTTCTATTTATTGAATCATGCTGTGTACAAAATGGGGCTACATTAACAGTTCAAAGTAATGAATTGCTTGTGAAGCACTTTGAAAAGTTTGATAGATGTAATTGGGCACCATATAAACAGAAGCCTTTAACTTAATACCATAATACTAAGTCAACCTACTCTAGTCTACATTACTCTGTTACTGGAGATACTTAAAGCATATGTAGTTATTTTGAAACAAATGTATTCTTTCTTGCCATCAAATCCAAATTTTCCGTAACTACTACTGCAGAGGTATGAATGTTCCTACCACATTATCTGCCCAATCTGCTAGCACCGCTGCTATATAGTTGACAGCATTCAGAATGGCACAGTAGCGGGAACCTAGAGGAGAACGGGTCTCCTCCTTCATCACTTGAGTTAGACGAATCCTGAAATCATCAATCAGCTCTTTCTGCAGTTCCAAAAACTGCAGCTTTCGGGCAGCTGTAGGAAGGCCCTTATACCGGTCTGTAAGAAAAACCATGAAAATCTAGTTCAGAAATATAAAAGTTGAAGAAATGGAAAAGCAAACATTATGTACACAAAAAATCTCACCAATTTGGCTCCTTTGCATTTAACAAACTCACAAAATTCTCTTTTTAAAAATCTAATACTAATTAAGAGCAAGGATTCAAATGAAAAGAAAACCCCTACCCCCCCCCAAAAAAGCACAAAAACGCAACCCAATAATGACTCCTGATGGCCGTGTTGGCTTTTACAGACTGGGTCAGATATAGAAGGCACTTCTCCCTTTAAATACCCACTTTCTTGAAAGTAATCTTTCATTGTTTTAATAAAAAAAAAATCAAATCCTAATATTTAAATGTATTTAAAAAAAACATGAATTTATAAGTTTCTAAGTAAAGTGATGGGAATAACTTATTTGACCTCATCCCTCACCAACCTGATAGACAGAATTAACCATCACACCGAATGTGAAGATTCAATGTCGCCTTCAGTGAGAACAGCCCCCATTGTGTAGTTTTGCACTGCCGCCACGCTAATTTGGACAGATCTAGCAGCCCAAAACTGGGAAAATATACAAGGCATTGTGGGCCATCAAAGGCAATAGAATTGTATACCACCACAATCTGTAATCTCATGGTCCAGTACATCTCTCATACCTCCCATCAAGCCAGTAGACCAACTCTGGTTCAATGGAGAGAGTGTAGAAAGTCATGCCAGGAGCAGCATTTTACCTTAGAATGAGGCAAAAACCTAATGAAGCTACAACAGAGTTACCTGTATGCTAAAGACCAGAGGCAGCAAGCAGGCTATAGACAAAGCTAAAAGGTCCTACGACCAACAGATTAGAAAAAGCTATGTGGTCCTATCACACTCAGTGGACAAAGGCAACTAACAGGAGGAGGAAGTTGCATGAATATTTCTGTCCTTAATCATGGTGGAGCCCAGCACGAGTGCAAGACACAGGCTGAAATTACAAGCATCTTCAGCCAAGTGGGCATTTCTAATCAGCCTCTTTCCTACTATCATAGACACCAATGTTCAGCTAATTCAGTTCACAACACTCAACATTAAGAAGTGCTTCAGTACACTGGACATAGAAACATAGAAAATAGATGCAGGAGTAGGCCATTCGGCCCTTCGAGCCTGCACCGCCATTCAATATGATCAAGGCTGATCATCAACTTCAGTACCCCATTCCTGCTTTCTCTCCATACCCCTTGATCCCTTTAGACGTAAGGGCCACATCTAACTCCTTTTTGAATATATCTGATGAACTAGCCTCAACAACTTTTTGTGGTAGAGAATTCCACAGGTTCACAATTCTCTGAGCAAAGATTAGGGACCACGACAGCATCCTGGCTGTGGCATTTAAACCATGAACAACAAAACTAGCCAATCTATTTCAGTGCAATTATGACTCTGGAATCTGCCAACATTACTCAGGTATATCCACCCAGAAAAAGGATAAATCTAGCCCAGCCAATTACCATCCTATCAGCCTCTTCCCAATCATCAAAGAAGTCAGCAAGTGACAAACCCTCCCCAATAGCCTGCTTCTGATACTCAGTTTAGTTTCACCAGAACCACTGAGCTACAGAATCACACAGCCTTGATCCAGACATGGACACAAGAGCTAAATGCCAGAAGAGAGAGTAATTGCCCACATCAAGGCAGCCCTCGAACTGCAATCACTAGGAGTCAGTCACCCTCCAGTGCCTGGAGTCATATCTGACACAAAGGAAAACAGCCATGATTGTTGGGGACCAATCATCGGGACCCTAGGACAGTGCTGCCCTTATTAACCCAAATATCAACAGCTGCTTCATCAATGACCTTCCATCAGTCTCGAGGTCAGGAGTGTGGCTGACCACAGAAAATTCTACAATGTTCAGCTACATTAACAACAACTCCAATAATGAAGCAGCCTACACAGCAGGACCCGGACAACATCCAGGCTTGGGCTGACAAATGACAGATAAAATTCAAGCTACGCAAGTGTAAAGCAAGAAAAAGCCCAACCAGCTTCCCTTGGCCTTCAACAGCACCATGATTGACAAGTCTCCTGCTCCCACCATCAACATCTGGAGTGTCACCATTTTGCAGAAATTGAACTGGACCCGTCATATCAACTCACTGGCTACAATAGCAGGGCAGGGACTGATACGTTGCAAAAAGTGGCTCACTTCCTGACCCATCAATGCCTCTCCACGTACAAAACTCAAAGTCAGGAAGGTGACGAAATACCAGCCACTCACCTGGATGGGTGCTGCCACAACTTTCAAAAGATTTAACACCATCAAAGATACAGCAGTGTGCTTGATCGGCACCCCTGGCAGCAAACAATATACATCCTGCCACCTCTCAGTCCCACAATCTTTGCCACAGAGAAGAAAAAGAGCAGCAATGTAATGGAAACACGATTACCTCCAGGTCCCTATCCAAATCACACATGATTCTAACTTGAACATTTATCACTGTTCCTTTATTGTCATGGGGTGAAAATGCTGGACTTCCCTATTTAACACCATTATGAGCTCACCACCAACACAGGCCTGCGGAGGTTCAAGGAGAGGCACCACCACCACCTTCTCAGGGCAGTTAGGGACGGGCAATAAATGCAACCTTGCCAGAATCGCCCAAAACCGGAGAACAATTTTTTAAAAAGATTTAATTGAATATAAAGAACATACTGCGTTATAAAAAAAAAAGTTGAGTTCTGAATATTCTGTATGTTTTTCCTTTTGGTGTTCATCAAAGTGAAGGGTGCCAACAATGGGAAAGCAACTAGTCAAAGATGAATAAGGTTAGACAAATATTCTGTCGTTTTTCTCAATTATCTTTGTTGGATAGGGAGAAACTTTGCAGTCAAGAAATTAAATGAGTTGCGCTAAGTTCATGCCAGGGTGGATGAATTATACCTTTTCCGTGAAAGCAAAGGGGTTGAGGGCCTGAAAGTTATTTTCTCCTTCCATGCCTTCTTATGTCAATAGCTACTTTATTGAAATGGATACAGAACTCTACAGAGCAGCCTTGCAAATATACATTACATTACAATATATATGGGACACATCCAGGTAGAAAGTACTAAACCTCATCAGTCTCTTTACCTGTAATAACTAAAAGAAGTGTCATGAATGTTTCAGCACAATCTGGAGCTTTCATCTCATCTACATCAGTGATGTCCTTATACTGGGATGTCCATGCAGCTTCTGAAGACAACACAGAGTCCATCTTTTCTAAAGCAACTGAAAGCCAAGAACGAACACAATCATTTATATCTTCATCAATCATGGGTGCCTGTGAATTGGAGTTAATTTTTAAACACAAGAAATATATGTGCATATATTTTGCTTCAGTATAATTTACAACTTTACACACGTTTCTAAAATATTGGCCTGGAAATTCCGGTCGGAAACTTCCCGTGGGCAATTGCCTCCGACCGGAGAATTTTTAGGTCTAGGAGGCGCCCTGGATTCCGGTGGGGAGGCCTTCTCTTCCCGCGCTGCGAAACGCGCTCCCGTCTGAAGGGTTCCCACGCAGAAGATGCAGTCACATTTGACTGCTCAGCCAATCAGGTACAATATTCCACAGCTTTCTCATCAATAGCAATGAGAACTCCGTATCTACAAGTTCTCATAGCTACTAATGGAAAAAAATTATAAAAAACAGACCTCACACAATTAAAATTAATTGAAATTAAAGTTAATAAATGCCTTAGAAAAAAACAATATTTTTCAGATTTTTTTCCAAAGTTTTGTAATTCAGGTTAAAAATAAACTTACTTTAGTGGGAGTGGGCAGAGTTTTTAAACAATAAAATGTGTTTATTTAATTTAATTATGTTTATGTATGTTTTTAAACACTTGCGTCTTTAAAAGTAGGCTATGCGCCTGCTTTTATCAGGCACAAGAATTTTGAGGACATTTGCTGGGCAAGATATGCGTAAATCCTGCAATCTTTCCTAAGCAAATGTCCTCGCTCCCGATCTGCGGATCATTTGTCAAGCTCCAGCTTGACAGATCGGAAAAGCCGGTTTTCAGCACGTGCACATTGCGCGCTGAAAACTGGCTTTTCCGATGTCTTCCCAGGTTCATAGACACTCCGTACGGACCGGGAAGGCAGGAATTTTTGGGCCATTATTTATCCAATGGAATTTACATGCAACAGTGAATCAACTATATACACATAAAAACAGTAAGATATTAAATTGCACTGGGACCTGTCAGGCAACAGATTCACTTATTCACCTATAGAAAAATGAGTTCCAGGAGAATTACTCTTCTACCACGGCCTACATTTTTATCAGATTTCTCAATGTTCCATTTGTGCTTACATTTTCTTTCTACGGTCAACCATTTCTGAAAGCAGGTCTCTTCTGAAAGGATGTGCATACAGTTTGGGAGGTTGTTAGGATAGCCATGGGCACTATGCAGTTCCTTCTCAAACAATAATATTTCATCTACCATGTGGCAAAATAGGCCATCATCATAGAGAAGCCTGGGAATATCAGCAGACATCTTCTCCAAAACCAGCATTACCAGACCCCGTGAGAACTCCAGCTAAAGAACAAGGGCAAGTGGAAACATGTTACTGGAACAATTTAGTCTAAACACTACCAAGTTTCATAATAAGCCATTGTGAGTAAGGTATGATCTGATAATATGTTCTAGGATTGCACACCCTAATTTCTGATACCATTTTTGCAGCTGCGGAAAAAACATGCAGCAGTGTGTAAATACTGTGTGTAAATACTGTGTGTAAATACTGTGTGCATGCTTGAAAAAAAAGACGAAACTGATGCAAAATCCTCCAGTTCAGTTGTCCTATCTTTTCCGATCTGAATGTTAAACCTTCAATTACTGACTTTGTTATCCAACTAACCATTTATCGGAAATCAGTTCAAAGTCTTCCATTTGTTAAGGTAAATAAAAATGTTCGGCAAGGCAATATTATCTGTGTAGGTTTTCAAACCCTATGTAGCTTCTAAAAAAAAATTTTTCTAATCTTCTTGTTCATGGAAATTTCACGTCACATTTAGCAAGGACAGAGATGAGGAAGGAACCAAAAGGAAGAGGAAAAACAGCAGCAAAATAAGGGATAAATAAAATATGTAGTTTAAACATCCTCACCTATCAGAAACAGTTTGGTAGAGATTCTTATTTTACTTGCAGTTGTCAATTAAATATTGTCAAAATTTTAGTCAAAATAGGGTAACATGCAAACAAGGAAACACTAAAATAATAAATTTATACATACATTTAAAAAAAACTTAAGACAATATTCTTAGAGTATTATTTTATACAAAACATTTTTAGAAAGCATAATTTTCTGACTAAACGTTATATAAAGTTACCCTTGCATCCAAAGGTGAGTCTGTTTTATCTACGATGGTCTGAATTTTCTCTTCAAAAAATTTGATATGGTTTCCAATCCACATTAGCACCTGTGTCAGGTACCACTCTGGCTATAAAAATAAATTGAACATATTTGCTACTTGCTCCAACAATATACTATCTCACATTTAAAAGAGTTCATGTGCATACTGAAAACAGGATTTTTAGAATGTGTGGTCCAACAGTCAGTTCACAATAGAGGTTAAAACAAAAACAGTACACCTTGTTCATGAAGATGAATCCTACTAAAGGTGACATGTTTAGCTTTCTCAAAATGACAATCCAAAGTTTAAAAATACAAATATATATATCAATGCTCACATTCAACTATTTTCTAATGAAACATGTATAAAAATTGAAGAAAATTTAGGACTGCAACATCACAGCTGCATTTTTTTTTGCAAAGCCACTTGAGGAAAGATGTGAAATACTGGGACCTTTTCCAATGAAGCAAAGGCTAAGCGGTTCTAATTTAAGTTTTTAAAATAATGAATGGGGCTTAATAGGGTGACAGATTAGGAGACATTTCATTATGCAGAAGAGTGTTGGAGCATGGAATGCTTTGTCACACAGAATAGTTGTGATAGAGACCATTGCATCTTTAAAGTTAAAAAAATGTTAAACAGAAGAAAATATTTCAAGAGTCTGAACTGTGGGATTTGTTTTGCATTACTCTAGCAAGAGCTGGTACAGACATGATGGACCAAATGGCCTTTTTCTGTGCTGTAAACTTCAATAAACCATCTTAAAGAGGAAGTTATGTACAAGTCGAACATTTGAGAAATATTATGCCCATTTAAGTGCTCTACCATAAATGGAGATCACTAGAAAATTAAAATTGTCTTAAAATAATCAGATTTAGCAATAAAAATATCTACACATATCTACAATACTCAAATTTTCTGCAAGAAAATAAATCATTTTTATTTTTGCCATGATTTTCCAGTGGCTCTGGTTAATGCATGCAGAGTTCAATTGCAGGAGATCTGATCTTGCATTTCAAAATACTTAGGGAGATCACCACCAGCACCCTCCCAACATCTACTAAGAATTCATCATTAATCAATAGCCAATTCACCAAAAAATGCATTTAATTTCTAGTTTTGTATGTATGTATTACATATATCCTACAAGGTCACAATGACAAGATTTTAAGTCTAGTTTCTGCACAAAGCATAAATTATTTCCAATATTAAGTGTAAAATGTATCTTTCCCTGTAAAAACTTTCTAACTACCAATATTCATTATGTTTTTCCCATTATATTCTGTTTCTATTCACTACCATTTTTTATCCTACAGGAAATATTATTGTACTCGTAGATTTATACAAATAACAACTATAAATTGACAGACAAAATGTTTTTTTGCCCCATTATAAAAATAACCTAGTTTGATTTTATTCTGCAATTCATTTAGGCTGGTGCATAAAGGAAATCACCCAGAAATTTAATCTGGCTGGTCACAAAAATATCGCATCTTGAGATTTGGATCTACAAGATAATTTGGAAGTGTGGAGAATCTTGCAACAGTGCAGTAGAACAGTCTCAAGGAAGAAAGCTGCTGGATGAAGTTCCATTAAAGCACTCCACCCTCTGACTAAACAAGCTGATTTTTTTTAAATATAAGGACTGGTTCAGAAGAGACCAGAATCTATACAAACCATATCATGGAAGACACATTTATTTGAGTGGCGTGAATTATAAAATAGAAATAATGGCGATGCTATCAGTGCTCACCGTTATTATGGAGTAAATGGGAAAGCAACATCTGGCACTGCACATGTGCAGTTAAATATGGAAATAGCTATCTGATTTGCCCTGCTCCTCCACAGGTTTTGCTACATCATAAACTCCCACCGATAGACTCGGCATTAAAATACACGAAGGGCGTGATGTTTCTGTAGTTTCCCACTAGTTGCCCAGTAAACACGCCAGAAAAAGTTAGGGCTTGTGCATTCAGGTGTACATGAATATTTAAGGATATGATAAGTCTTAATTACTGCCAAACAACATCTCTGGCCCTTAAAATTGAATTTTACGCGTGGAGTCTCATTCCTTCAGAATTTAAAGTTGGAAATGTTTTAATTATTTTTTCTCTAATCTCATCTTTCTTTCGCTCTCTTTATTTTGCTTTCTATACACGATTTTACATTGAGTTAAATATTCTGACTTACACTTCCTGGTTTAAACTGTGTGTCTCAGTGAGGATTCATCAATTATTGAAGAGGCACACTACTCTGTTGCTTGTCCTGTTAACAAATTCCACAGATCCCCTGTAGAGGGCACCACGTTGAAAAGGATCTCTAAATACCGCAAATTGTCACTCAAAAGTCTGCAAAAGGTCTGTGGCCAGCTCTAAGCATAATGAACGGCGAGCGCCGTTCCTTCACCACTGACCGCAAAACCCGGGCCATTGTCTCCACTTACAGGATTTGATTGTGCACAACTATTGTCGGGTTAATAAATGAAATAAAAATATTGTACAAGCCTAGATTGTTCCTGTCTAATATTTAAATATTTCACTGAAAAACATCAGGAAAAATAATCTGTGATAGTAAATGCAAGTTAGGCATTTCCAGCTATGGAAGGGTTTATTGTGTTATTCTACCAAGCAAGACATTCCCACAATCTTAAATACAAGTTTCAACAAAACACCAAACCTTGTTTAGCATATTGGTTTGTCTGTTCCCAGAAAAGTGGTATTTAAATCTCTTCTGTAGTGGTAGTAACATGAGCTGAATGGGAATTGCAATAGGCAAGGAAGGAGGAACATCATACTTCTCTGGTAACTGTTTTTGTTTAGTTATTAGTTCATCTCTGTATCAATAAGTTAAGGTTAAATTTGATCGGAGTCTTGAAGATAATTTAAAAAATACTCTTCTGCCAAGTACTCCCAAAAAATGCAATATTCAATAAGTTTTTACCAGAAACAATTGCACCTAATTACTAACAAAATTATTACTTGCACAAAGCTTGTCAAACAATAAAAAATGACAACACAATTCAAGTAGGCAAAATACAAACATAGTTTAATAAAACAAAAAAAAGACAAACTTCTCCTACCTTGGAAACTATATTTGAAACTGAAAAATAAAAAAGGCAATTAACAAACCCAAAGCCTTGAAGCAACAGACCTGCCGGATGACAGGTTTATGGTCAGCAAGGAATTTCAATGCTTTATTACCAACAAAACAATCTATATTTGTCACCATCTCCTGGTCAAAAGTAGTTAGTACAACAGGAAAGTGATGCCTCCATAAAGCACAAACACCCGCAATTTGCAGTCAATTCGCCGCTGTCTGTTTCGAGAAGTTCGGGTTTTCAGACACATAATTCAAATCAATGGAGTGTAGTGGGAATCCCATAGTGCGAGCTGCTGTGATATCAACAAACTGTCTAAGCAGCCAATTAAAATGCAGAATTATCAAACAGCAAACCAGAAAGTGGGTAAGCTCTTAAAATTCAAACTTTAAAAAAACGTTAAAGGGCAAAGCAAAGATTGGGGCTCCCACATGGGGAAAAGGCAAACCTGGAATAAAGATGAACAAACATTGAAAAAACATTTTTTTTTTTAAAGTTTATTAAATATTTAATTTTTATTAAAATGGATAAATTTGACTCTGCACAAAATTAAAATTCATTTTTCAGGGCCGTGATCTATGCTTAACAGTCAATATGTTGTTAAAACCTCAGTTACACCTCATGCCTTTGGGTCTAACTTTTAGTGGGGAATTTAACAATGTAATTACTGCAAAAGAGCCAAAGTTTGTCAGTTTCCATGCTTTGAGTGATTTCACTGACTGCCAGCTGTGTACGTGTGGGGGGGGGGGGGGGGGGCGGGGGGAGAGGAGGTGCGCAGCCTGTGGAGGAGCAGTGAATGACAAACCGCATCTTCAGGATTTATGCATTAGGCTGTGCACGTGCTAAATGCTGAAGTTGAGGTCAGTTTCAAAGGCGAAATGACAGTGAACGCTGCCCAGTGCGCCCTCATCAGGAACGCAAATTCCGGGCCAAAGTAAAATCAAACTGGTCAAAATGGCTTCCCCGTTACAACTCTAACTATAAGAAAATTGGCAAATTAGACTTTTAATATGCATCAGCATTTTTGAATCTGTTGTAACTAAATTTAATGCATATCCCATGCTATGATTTGCTCTGCAAATGTAATCAGCATTCTCAATGATGTTCTTTCTGTTCTCCCATTCCCACCTCCATCCCGGTAGATTTTGTTTATTCCCTAGCATCTTGCTAGTGGCTACTCATCCTTCTCGGGAGGGGTACAAGACAGTCTGGGCTGCACCAGGTGGAAAAGAAGTACAACTCACATGAGATAAATCTCACAAGAGCACCCCTCCCCCAAGATCATACACCTCCTGGTGACTGAGAACTGACACACCTCATCCAACTGAGGCAACTCTGGAACTAAAATCAGAAGTCTTCAAGTTGACACAATGTAATGGAACTGGTTTGATATTTTTATTCCGAGGTAAATCCATATGTTAGAAGTACTATAACTTTACTAAATCCAATTAGGAAAGGATACGAAGTCTGTAACTTGAGAAGCTGAGTGAAAAGTGTTTCCAGGTTGTTGTTGAGCTCTGTTGAATTTGCAGCTGATGCCAGTACAGGAGTCTGGGGCTGTGCAGGTCCAATCAAAGGCCAGTGCAGCTGCTTTAAGACTTCTCCAAAATCACTACACAGAAAAAAGTGTTTAATGATTATTTTTAGAAACGGAATTCACTCATAACTTATATACATTGACAAGGCTCTCAGGTAGGAAGGGGAAAAATGAGCCAGGGTTCCCTCTTCCGACTTATCCAGCAATCTCTGGTGGAAGTGTACTTAACACGTGAAGACAGGATTTAGAACAACAGTGATTTTCCCCCCAAAACTACTCTACAGTCAAATAGCCTTCCAAAACTTTGTGTCAAATGAAAACAGGCAGTTTATTTGTAGCTCCTGAGGAACTATACTTAAACGAGAATCAAGTCCTCAGGGGGGAAGGGGAGAACATTGGCAAGAAAGCAAAGAAATAAAGAATACCTTGTACAATACCAGCGTAATAATTTTATGTATTACCTTATTTATCTCATGTAATCTGGATTTTATTTGATAATTTTCTTTACCCATTCATCCTTTCAGGTTTTTTTCTGTTCCCAAGCTCTCAATCCTTTTATTCTTTGCTGTGCATCACTTTCCTAATCTCTCAAAGTATCAGTGCAATAACTGTCCCATTTCTCAGTCTTCCTCTATATGCTGGCATCTGTGTAGTCATTACAAACTTCTTCAGTCTCAACTACCCCCAACTGCTCTGTGTCATTGGTCACGATTAGTATCTTTTGATCGGTGTCCAAATCTCCAGCCTCAGATTAGCTCTTTCCCTGTGTTAAAAGGCAGTGTACTCGTACTCCCAATGTCACTAAAAGTGCTCTATATCGACTATAACCCTATAGCTGATATAAAGCACTTTTTGTGACAGTAGGAAGTCTGAATAAGTTCTACCTCCCATAGGGTCAATGGAACTCTGCCTCGCATTGGGGAAGACGAGCTGTAAACAAAAGGAAGCTTATGAGACCACAAAGAGAAGCTTTGGAAGTTCGCAAGCCAAGGTGGATGGTGAAAATAAAACAAGGACGATAACCAGACACAGTCTGATTTTACCAGACTTTATGTACAAAAGATAGGAAAAAGAGATAGAATAAAAAAAGATAGAATGTGCAGTTATATAGCACCTTTCACAACCTCAGGATATCCTAAATCACATTACAAGTAATGAAGTACTTTTTGAAATGTCGTCACTGTTGTAATATAGGAAAATGTAGCAGCCAAATTGCATACAGCAAGTTCCCACAATCAATGCGATAAATGACCAGATAATCTGTTTTAGTGATGTTGGCTGAGGGATAAATGATGACCAGAACACCAGGGGAACTCCCCTGCTCTTCCTCAAATAGTGTCATGGGATCGGAGAGGGCGGACAATGCCTCAGTTTAACGTCTTATCCGAAAGATGGAGGAGCTTAATTTATGGCTATTTTTTCTCTGTTGGAGAAATGCCCTCATTCTCTTGCCTCAAAAGAGACAAATAGATAGGTGACTTCGCTAGGCTCTCCCAATGCTCACCCATAACCAGCTATTCAGGGGATCACAATAAGCCCAGCCCAGGCATTTTGCCTTTCTTTCATAATGTGAGAAGGTTTTCTACTGATAGCCTTTACAGAAAAATAAGGCATGACATGTGGGGAATAATAACTGTTCTTAATTATAAGACATTTTTTTATACAAGATAACATTTGAAAGAAAAAAAAAAGATATTTTCTCCTCTGCAATTTCATTTTTGCCAACCTTTATTCTATTACATACAAGGCTCTGACAATAACATTCTAACCCATTTTCTAGCAGCTGATACTATAATGTGTTTAAACTTACTTGGTTAGTCGGTCCTTGAGAATTTTGTGCCAGAATTTGACAGTGGATCTTATGAAACTGAGCAGGTGAGTACAAGATGATTCTTGAAGCTTTATATCTAGTTCTGCCATGGAAACCAGAGTACTGGCAGCATCTGAGACACTATTTGTCATGAGATGCTGCTGAATGCAATCACTGGGGAGATAATACAATATTATAAAAATAGTATCACTGCATGTTAAACACAAAAAAAGTGAGGCTACATCAATAAGTTTGAACCATACCCATGTTGTCACCAGGATTTCAGTAAAGGGAGATGGCAGGCCCTGTGCTTAGGTGTGACTCATTTTCAAAACTGGGGGCATTCTATATTTTGTGACGAACAGACCATGTAGCTAAAAATAGCTAGCCAAGCAGGCTAAGGAGGCCCTATTTAAATGAGGCAAGCAAAGGATAACCCTTCTATTTTAAAAAGATGGGCATTTATATAGCATTGTATATCTTTTCCAAAACATCTCAAACCACTTTATAAGCAAATAATTATCATAAAATTGATACAAGGGCAAGCCCAGTCACCATTTTGAACACAAGATAATCTCTACAAACAGCAATCAGATAAATAACTATTTAGTCTGTTTTGGTGGTGTTGACTGTGGAGGAGATTATTGATCAGGACAATAACAGAACTCCCAGTCTTCTTAAAGTCATGACATGGGAATTTTAACATCTATCTGAAACACCAGAATAGGCTAACCGGACCTTGGTTATGTCTTTTCCGAAGGATGGCATCTTTGACAATGCAGCACTTTCTTAGTAATGCACTGGGGTGTCATCCTAGCTGATATGCTATTTTTTGTATGAGATAATAATCTCTGCTTATTCTGGTGGATATTAAAGATCGCATGAGATTTGGAGAAGAGTACTGATGTCCTAGTCAAATTTCCACTCTTAACAAACACCGTCAACAATTGAGCCAAGCTGACACTGGCTAATAAGAAGTCCAGTAGTTAGCACAAAAAATGCTACTGGGGAGGTCTATACCAAGCTGCACCTCAAACACAAAATAATTTGAACAACACAAAACTGTGTGAAAAACAGAAATTTGGTTGGCATTTAACTCACCATGATATTCACAAAGGGCAATACACTTTAGTCACATGGTGAGAGCACCAAACCCAATAAATATCTGTGTTGATACAATATACTCTATACACTATATATCTATTAAATGACACGCTTATTTTGGACTTCAGACTGCATTCATACCCATTTGTTTAATCATTCTGAACTCTTGACCTGACCAGCATTAGCTAAAGGCTCCACTAATTTCTGAGACATGTAGATTCTGCCTTATTATTTTTTGAGGCCGGGCGGGGGGATATGGAGCGAGAGGAATAACAATTAAATGTCAACTAAAGAATTCAGATATTGTAATTTCTGCATCTTCTAATTTATGCTATGCACTTTATATTCTGCTGAAAACTGCTGATAAAATAAACCAAGTAAAACTTGCAATGAGGAATAATGCTAGGCCTGGATCTTTCAAATGGATATAATGCAATTTTGGAGCTGCTGTATCCTGGCTAGGCCACAGACTCTAATTCCTAGTAATGAGATTTGAAGTTGAATAAATTCTAAGTAGAACCATGGGAATAGAATAAGATTCTACAGACTCAAAGTTACATTTTTCTGGATTATTAATTTAAAAGTACGAGAATATAATTAACAAAACGGACCAGTTCAGTTCAAGAATATACTTCTGTGAATTGTGAAGAATGAAAATTCAGCTTCACAACTTGATCAAGCAAGAACAAAGCTTAAAGTTGAACTGCTTTATGGAACTGAACTAAATTTTGTAGTTAATCATTAAAAATGAAACAGGCATGAACAGTCTTCTGCAAGCTTGAAAAGTTATAGAAGTTGACAATCTCCCCAGGAGTAGCAGCATCAGGTCACCATAGAGCTCCTCAAGCACCATCCCTGATATCTTCTCTTTACATGTATGCCAGTAATCCTTTAGTAGCTGATAGTGAGTAAGATTTCCTCAATGTGATTTACTTTAAACCCATCCTTGGGACGTTTTGCTACGTTAAAGGCGCTATATAAAAGTTGTTGTTGTTGTTTGAATTAGGAATCATTGCAGGAACAGGCATCTTTACCTTAACTCCTCTATTTGTGAAATCCATTTCAAGTACCAGAGGTGCCGCTCAATCTCCTCAATCTGACCAATCAACACCTTCAGCTCTTCCATCCATGGTTGGGCTATTACTAGATGACCACTGATCGATTTGGCTAAAGTTGTCTCTTTCTCAAGTAAATCACTTAGTAACCTTTTGGAGTTTTCAGCATTCTTGAATGCATTTTCAATTTTCTTTGGTACTTCAGATGAGACAGTAAGAACCTATGTTAATTTTAAACAAGATAAGGTTCATAATAATAAAGACATCTGTAATATTGTGTGCTTTAGAAATGTTTACTTCAAAAGTACATGATCACCATTTTTTTTTAGTTTTAGGCTAAGATCAGAGGTGGGATTTTCTCACAGATTCATAATGCACGAGCAAATTCCACCAAAGGTGGTTTAACAGTCTGGGACAAACCCACACGCCATACGAGAGATAGCTTCTTAAATAGTAAACTTCAGAAATTCACTTGAGGAAGTTCTGTATATCGTTTCATCATAGTGTGCATTTTTAAATTATAGTAATTGGATATGTTTGTTGAAACTCTTCAAAATTTGATGTTTCAAATTCTTGTATGTTTTTGGTTCCTGGTCTAGAAGTTATAATTGTAAAGTTCCAGATAATCCAGGATTCCTTTGAAAATAAAAAAAACAGGAGGACAAGCACCCACTTCAGAAAATAAATTTTAGACAACAAGCAGCTCAACGTTATAGCTCACTAGGAATCACAGGTGCAGGAACAGAGCTGCAGCCAGATACCCATTCTCAGTGATGGAGAGGTGCCCAAGAGGAGGGGCTGGGCACGTAGTTACCCACAGGCAGGCAAAAATGTTGGGGCAGTCACTTTGAGTAGCTAATTTCAAAGTAGCAGTACCGAAGGAAATTGAACACCCTCTTAGCCAAGGATGGTGCATGGAGACCCAAAAAGGTAAAGAGAGAAATGTGTTTTCTTTATAACTGTACACCATGTTAGACAGAATCCTCAGCAAAATAAAATTGCTATTACAGATTCCCACACAGGAGTGTTTATGCTGATCATTTATAACACATAAAAGATGCACTGCTCAGCTGATGAGTTGTGATGTTTATAGGAAAATTTTCTTTCCATATAGGGGATTAACACAGCATGCACAGGTTTAAATTCAAAAAGCTGTTATTTTTAACCAAGCATTGCATTACAGAAAATTGCAACCATACAACAAATACCCTTCCAGCAATCATACTACCACCAACAAATGAGACCTAAATGAATTAAAATACATAATGTACCAAATCACAACTGACTTTTATTAGCATTCAATATATCAGGAACTTGCCGAATAATATACTTATCCAACAAGCAGACCTGTCATTGTTACACATTGACAATGTTGTAACTTCAATTATTATAATAATGTAGCGTTACTGGAATAGCAACCCAGAGCTAACGTCAAGTCACACCATGCCAAGTTCCAAAACCGAATTCAATACATCGGATCATCTGTGGATTTGCACCAAGAAAAATGACAATTAAAAACGATCAGATTGTTGTGAACATTTATTTAGTTCACTTAATGTCAATAAAGGTCCAGCTTACATGAAACTCCTGTCCCACCCTATGTGGCCCTCTGAAGCAGCTTATCAACTAAATACTCAGTTGTAAAAACCTTCTGATGACAACTGGGACAAGCAACAAATGTGTCACCCACTTCTTGACAATAAAAAAAAGGAATTATCACTAAGCTACTCTCACACCTTCCTGCAGTCTGCTAATAGTTGCAATGGCCTGACAGAAAATATAACAAAAAGTGATAGTTTAATATTTCCGTTTTAGACTTCCAAAATCGTACACAGATTCTATGGGCTCAGTTTTCCCCAAAGCATTTTTTTGGCGTACTTGAAGAGTTACGCCTGATATTTTGGGGCCCAAGTACGCAAAAAAAAATAGTCTAAGTTTTGGCCTGGCGTAACCCGACCTTTAGTTTTGGGGGTGGAGCCTTGATCTGCGCCAAAAAGATTGGGTTGTCATAGTAACCAGGGACACAATGCAAGCTGAGGCTGCAAAGTGAAGCAGACAGCCACCTCCCAATACATTAAAAGAATTGAAAAATATATAGCACCAACTTACCTCCAACCCTGCCCGAAGGGCTTGCACCCGGTCCAGTCCCATTCTCGGTTCCCACCGGTTTAATTCTCCAATCTCTCTCTCTGTATCTGGCCGAAGGGCTAGCCGGTGCACTCTCCCGCCCCTAGCCCTGGCCGAGTGGTCTCCCAGTCTGCTCTCCCGCCCCTAGCCCTGGCCGAGTCGTCTCCCAGTCTGCTCTCCAGCCCCTAGCCCTAGCCGAGTGGTCTCCTAGTCTGCTCTCCCGCCCCTAGCCCAGGCCCAAGAGCTTGCCGGTCCGGTCGGTTCCCCCGCCCCTAGCCCAGGCCGAGTGATCTCCCGGTCTGCTCTCCCGCCCCTAGCCCAGGCCGAGTGGTCTCCTGGTCTGCTCTCCCGCCCCTAGCCCAGGCCCAAGAGCTTGCCGGTCCGGTCGGTTCCCCCGCCCCTAGTCCAGGCCCAAGAGCTTGCCGGTGCACTCTCTCACCCCGAGCCCAGGCCGAGTGATCTCCCGGTCTGCTCTCCCGCCCCTAGCCCAGGCCGAGTGATCTCCCGGTCTGCTCTCCCGCCCCTAGCCCAGGTCAAGTGGCCTCCCGGTCCGCTCCCCCACCCCTAGCCCAGGCCGCCTGGCCCCACGGTCCGTTCCCCTGCCCTATCCCAGGCCGAATGGTCTCCTCCCTCCCGGTCCCAGCACCTAACTATACCTGAAAGACTTCCCCCCACCCACCTCTCTCTGCCCTTTCCTGCTGCTGCTGCTGTCCGGGCATCTGCTGCATTTACCTGCGCCGATTTCTTTAACTCTCCCGCTGGTTTTTCTGCAGAGGCCACATACGCTGGTCTAAGCAGAACTTGAGTAACTCTCAGCTGGCCAATCTTCCATAAATGACCAGAATTGGCTGGTTACGCACCCTTTAGCTGAAAAAAAACTGACCTAAAAAAAATCATAACTGAGTTACGCTAGTGCAAATTGATTGGGGAAACTGGTTTTTCAACTTTGGCCAAAAAGAGCAACTTGCTCCAAAAAAACGGCGCAAATCACTGGGGAAAATTGAGCCCTTTATAAATTCGATCAACAGCACAATCATCATAGGCGGTCCCTCAAACGAGGATGACTTGCTTCCACGAGTTCACAGGTGTTTCGGTGAAGCACCCGATGTTCCAGTTCTGAACTCCAATTGAGGGGGTGGAAGGTGCCTGTGCGTGAATTTTTTTAACGTGTGGTGACCGTTGCACATCAGCCACCACATGGGCTTGACAGAGCCAGGCCTTTATCCAGTGGCAAGGATTAACCAGGACGACTGGAGACCTGCTCTGCTGCACAGACTTAGCGCACACACATATCGCAGTGTGTGGCCCGTGCTACCGTTTAATGTTCTCCTGTAAAGGATTCCTGAGGTTCTTTAGATCCTCTGGAAGATGCGGAATGGGCACTGCGAGTAGTCCCTCGTATAGCCCTAGGTCTGTTCTTATCTCGTCCGTTAGATTCTGGGTGACCGTTTTTCGTGCGTGAATGTACATCATCCATACACGCCCGATTATCACGGGAAGGTCGCTGCTTCTCCCGCTGAGGCGTATCTTCTGGTTCTGTACCAATCTGTGGTATTCAAGTCCAACAGGATACTGTCACACTGTCACACCACAGGGTACCGTCACACCGTGTCACACAACAGGGTACTGTCACACACTAGGATACCGTCACACTGTGTCGCACAACAGGGTACTACACAATATCATCCCAATGACTCACTGCAGGGTCCTAAGGTGAAAAGCACAGATTGAAAAATAGAATTAAAATGTCATATTCTGTTTACTCTAAATATTAGTGATGCACAACGATAATTCAGATATACCAACATAAGCGTCAACAGACTGTAAATAATGCACAATCCGCTCAATTATCTCACCCTCTTTTGAACAGAAAGTCAATCATTCCCTTTTAACAAGTTGCTACAACCCCGGTAAGTTGTTACGGGAGTTCGCAGTTGACAAACTGCCTTTAGCCAGGCATTATAGTTGTGGAATTCCTCTCATATCAAGACGCTGTTAGATATTGTTTCGATTGCAGCACTATGATTGGGAACATACATAAAATAAACGTTTCACAAGTAAACACCTTTCCGATTTCGTGATGTCTTATTTCTGCGACTTGTGTCAGTGCTTTAGATTTATTTTAGCAACGGCTGGTTTTATTTATTCAGTGTACGTGGGTTTTATTTTTATGAGCAGGTTTTTGGGGGGTGGGGCGAGAAGCTGCTAAACCCGAATGAATTGTCCCAACCCCGAGGCCCGGGCGTCGTACCTGCTCTTCCAGGTTTCTTTTGTACAGCGCCAGCTCCTCGGTTATTTTGGGGAGCTTCTTTAAGGATTTCGGGTCATTTCCGAACTCTTTCTCTACGAACTCGGCCACGTACTGCGTTATCTCGCAGCTCTCCTCTCCGGGCTGCCCCTCCGCCGCCATTGCAGTGGCGTGTGACCTCACCAGATCCGGGCACCCAGCCGGTTACCACGGCGACGGTCTGCAGGCTGACTGCGGCATCGAGGCCGCAGCCTGGAGCGTTGAGGAGACTAAATAAAACAGAAAATGCTGGACACACTCGCTCAGCTCAGGCAGCATCTGTGGAGAGAGAAACAGAGTTAACGTTTCAGGCCGATGACCTTTCATCAGCGAGGAGACTTTGCAAATCCGCTATCCTAAAGGTGGCAATGACTCCATTCCTCAACCCGGCTTCTGCTGCAGGTATAGAATTATAGAAACTTACCTGTCTGCTTCGGCTGAAAAAGCTATCCAGCCAAATCCCACTTTCCAACTTTACCTCGTCAAGTGCATATCCAATGGATTTTTAAATGTGATGCGGGTTTCTACCTCTACCACCCTTTAACACAGTTACTTTCAGATCCTCACCACCCTCTGGGTGAAAATGTTCTCCTCAACTCCCCTCTAATCCTTCTACCAATTACTTTAAATCTATGCCCGCTGGATATTGACCTTTCTGTTAAGGGAAATAGGTGCTCCCTATACATTCTGCCTTGGCCCCTCATAATTTTATATACTTCAATTGTCTCCCCTCAGCCTCCTCTGCTCTAACCCCAGCCTATTCAATCTTTCCTCATAGCTAAAATTCTCCAGTCCTGGCAACATCGTCGTAAATTTCCTCTCTAGTGCAATAACATCTGTCAGGTAATGTGATGACCAGAAATGTACGCAGTACTCGAACTAGTGTTGTCATGTATCTAGGCCTGTACTGTTACATATGATGTGCCACCAGAGGGCACTACTATGGGAAACTTGTACACCAGCTGTATGGTCACTAAGGTGTGCCACCAGAGGGCACTGCAGTGGGAGAATTGTAGGTTACCTGTACAGGTGGGCCAGGTCTAGTATAAAAGGCAGGCCACCATGTGTGATACTCACTCTGGAGTTACATTAAATGGATTGAGATCAAGTACAATACATTGCCTCGTGGGGTCATTATAAGAGCATCTAAAGACATAACAATTGGCGACGCGAAAATGGCTAACCTTAGCACGTTGCAGCAGTTCGCTGATGGTGATGATTGGGACACCTTTGTGGAGAGGCTCGATCATTTTTCACAGCTAACGACCTGGCAGGCGATGATCCGGCCACACTGGCTGATCAGCGCAGAGCGATCCTGCTCACCAGTTGTGGGCCCACCGTCTATGGCCTCGTCAGGGACTTGCTGGCACCAACGAAGACAATGACCAAGGCGTACGAGGAGCTCGTAACACTGATCCAAGAACAACTCAAGTCCAAAGAGAGCATCCTCACAGCCAGACACCGGTTTTATATCCACCGACGGCCCGAAGGCCAGGAAATCGCGAAATATGCTGCAGACCTCAGGAGGCTGGCGGCACCTTGTGATTTCAGCGACCACCTCACCGAAGCGCTGCGGGATATCTTTGTCATCGGAATTGGCCACGAGGGCCTTCTTCACAGGTTACTATCTGCGGATACCACAGTCACACTGCAGAAGGCCATCACCATGAGCCAGGCATTCATGACCTCAACCTGCGGCTCCAGGCGAATGACTCATCCTCAGGACTCAAGCCCGGCAAGTATTGAACACAGAATGGCGCCTTTTAGAGGCTGGACTGTAGAACGTGAATCTCCTCGGGGAGAGAGAACAGGTCCCCGAGTCCTTTAACTCAGAGTCCGCCAAGGGGGGCTAATCGATTAGCACCATGCTGGCGTTGAGGAGGGAATCACAGGGCTCACCAGTGTCGTTTTAAGGTCTATGTGTGTAAAGGCTGCAGAACAAAGGGCCACCTCCAGCGAATGTGTAAAAGAAATATGACTCACTGTGTTGATGAAGAGTCTGCAGATGGCCATGAATCCAGCGCGGATTATGAAGCGATAGTCAGAGGCAGCTCAGCTCCACAATGAGGTGTATGGAATGTTTACCTGCACCACAGAATGTTCCCCGTGAGGATGGAAGACAAGATAAACGGCGCTCCAGTCTTCATGGAAGTGGACACGGGGGCGAGCCAGTCAGTAATGAATCAAGAAGCCTTTGAGAGGCTATGGGACAATCAAGCTGAATGACCCAAGTTGGTCCCGGTTCAGGCAAAGCTGCGCAACTACACCAATGAACTTATCCCAGTAGTTGGTAGTGTGGATGTAAAGGTACTCTATGACAGCATGGTGCACAAGTTACCACTGTGGATTGTTGCAGGTGATGGACCAACGCTACTCGGAAGAAGGTGGATGGAGAAGATCCATTGGAGCTGAGAAGATTTCACCCCTCCAGCGATCAACGTCCCCCGTGCTCAGAGGCAAAGCAAGCTCCCACCGGAAGTTGGATCCGACACCAGAGAGCAGACCATCACAGCACCCGAGACACAGACCGCTCAGCACGACTGCGTGGAGATGATCCAGCTGAGACGACTCGAACGCACCTTCCAGGCTCCAGTGGCAGGACTCTAGAGGAAGAAAATCGGATCCAGAGGCGACTTCCCAGCTTCAGTGGCAGAACCCGGGGAGAAGAGGATCACAGCAATCGACAACGTGGATGGAAGAAATATGACGCCCAAACCACGAGGTCAAGCCCTGAAGAAAAAGATGGTGGTGGCCAGACCACGAGGTGCAGCGCTGATGGAGCAACACGTGGTATCAAGCAAAGAAGATTGGGGTAAAGATAGCAAGGCCCTCTTGAAGGAGGCCAGCAACCCACCACACTTAAAGGGACAGTTCCACATTCTCAATCAGTGTAATAGCAACTGTGAGTCTAATGTAAAGCTTATAATTGATGATCAGAGATTTATATACGTAATAAGCAAAGAAAAGTCATGCGATTGCGATCGGAGCTACAGCTTATCCACAATGAGTAATGAAATGTTCTGTGATGTAAGATTTCAACCGTATTTTGATCATGTAGCGGGCATACACCCATCGGGAGCACACAGGTCCAGCGGGCTACCCAATGCTGTAGCCTGCATCCCTGGGACCAGAGTGATGCACCATGGAGTGTGGCCACAAGCAGCTAAAATAGACAAGCTGCAGAGCAAGCGATCTCAGGAGGGCAACGGCACCGGTATCGTACCCTGCCCCCAATCGGCGCCACCTCTCAGGCACCTGATGGCACCAACCTCCACGAGTCTGAAAGAGCAAACCACGCTAAGGCGCAGTCCCCAGACCCTATCGCCCCTAAGGCTACACCCGGGAACGAAGGGTCACCCACAACGGTCCTCCCAAATGGGACTGGGACCAGCCAGGATCCCAACCCAAAGAACGCCCAGGCAAGCGAGTCAGCAGTTCCCTGCGCACTACAGACGACTGCCCCTCAGGGAGCAAGGAAAGGACAGGGAGGTCACAGGCATCTGTGAACCTGCCCGATGCTAGGAGCAACAGCAAAGGCCCCGAGAGCAGGCAACTTGAGCCAACCGGGTTCCCACTGCCAGCACTGGGCACCGTGCCGCCATCAGGCTACCTGGACACCACCCAGCAGCTCTGGAACTAGTTTGTCCTCACATACCGGCACTGAGTCCAAGTATGTATCAAGTATGTACCTCACCAGTCAAATGTACTTGCCTCACAACTGTACCACAAATGTATATGAATGTAACTAGCCACCAGCATAATCTATATGTGGGGGGTGGGGGGGGGGGGGGAAGAATGGAGTGGTCATGGATTCACAAACAGAAACCACCAGCACCTCTACTGCCAACAAAACACCACCGACTCACCCAAGATGGAGACGACCCCCCAAGGGGCAACCAGACAGAGCTAAGCCCAGAGCACAGTCAATGCATGAAGGCAATTTGCACTAAGGACTTGAGGAAGAGTGATGTCATGTATCTAGATATGTTACTGCCTGTACTATTACATATGATGTGCCACCAGAGGGCACTACTATGGGAAACTTGTACACCAGCTGTATGGTCACTAAGGTGTGCCACCAGAGGGCACTGCAGTGGGAGACTTGTAGGTTACCTGTACAGGTGGGCCAGGCCTAGTATAAAAGGCCGGCCACCACATGTGATCCTCACTCTGGAGTTACATTAAATGGACTAAGGTCACTGCAGTTCAAGTACAATACATTGCCTCGTGGAGTCATCACCAGAGCATCTAAAGACATAACGTGTTTTATACAATTCAAGCATAACCTCCCTGCTCTTATATTCTATGCCATGGCTAATAAAGAAAAGTATCCCATATGCCTTCTTAACCACCTTATCTACCTGTCCTGCTACCTTCAGAGATCTGTGGACATGCACTCCAAGGCCCCTCTGTTCCTCTACACTTCTCTGTATCCTACCATTATTGTGTATTCCCTTGCTTTGTTAGCCCTCCCCAAATGCATTACCTCACATTTCTCTGGATTGAATTACACTTGCCACTTTTGTGCCCACCTGACCAGTCCAATGATATTTTCCTGCAGTCTACAGCTTTCTTACTCACTATCAACCACATGGCCAATTTTTGTATCATCTGCAAACTTCTTAATTATGCCCCCTACATTGAAGTCTATACCCCACATGCCATTTGTTTCCATTTATAAATGGCACCTATTTTGATGTGACTGTTGAATGTAAACACTTCTCTGTTAGTTTTAATGGGTTTGTGGTTAGTGTTATATCATAAACCCCACCAATAGTTCTCCAATCGTAACATGAGTCTTTTATAATTATTACAGCAACAGTTCAGATATCAGGCACTGCTGTCTGTAATCCTTAGGATCTCAAAATTCACACTCTAATCCATCTGTTATAATTAAATTGTCCTTAAATTTATGTGTAATAATGAAAAACAGCAATATAATGTATATCATTACAAACTACAAGTCCCAGAATGCCTTAGCTGCTGTGAACCTCCATGTCCAATGAAAATTGAATGCAGGCTGCCCTGTACCTTCAGTAAAAATATCAGAATTTTTCAATTAATTAATTCAATAATGTTACCAACCTCCAAGGAAATAAACGCGCAGCAATACAGGGTACAAGAATTTCATGAAATGTTTGCTATGTAAATCAATTTATTTTCTGTTGTTACATGGAAACATAGAAAATAGATGCAGTAGGCGGCCATTCGGCCCTTCGAGCCTGCACCACCATTCAATAAGATCATGGCTGATCATTCCCTCAGTACCCCTTTCCTGCTTTCTCTCCATATCCCTTGATCCCTTTAGCCGTAAGGGCCATATCTAACTCCTTCTTGAAAATATCCAATGAACTGGCATCAACAACTCTCTGCAGCAGGGAATTCCACAGGTTAACAACTCTCTGAGTGCAGAAGTTTCTCCTCATCTCAGTCCTAAATGGCCTACCCCTTGTCCTGTTTCCCCTGGTTCTGGACTTTCCCAACATCGGGAACATTCTTCTCGTATCTAACCTGTCTAGTCCCATCAGAATCTTATACGTTTCTATGAGATCCCCTCTCATCCTTCTAAACTCCAGTGTATAACGGCCCAGTCGATCCAGTCTCTCCTCATATGTCAGTCCAGCCATCCCTGGAATCGGTCTGGTGAACCTTCGCTGCACTCCCTCAATAGCAAGAACGTCCTTCCTCAGATTAGGAGACCAAAACTGAACACAATATTCCAGGTGAGGTTTCACCAAGGCCCTGTACAACCGCCTTGCTCCTATACTCAAATTCCCTAGCTATGAAGGCCAACATACCATTTGCCTTCTTCACCGCCTGCTGTACCTGCATGCCAACTTTCAATGACCGATGAACCACGACACCCAGGTCTCGTTGCACCTCCCCTTTTCCTAATCCGCCGCCATTCAGATAATATTCTGCCTTCGTGTTTTTGCCCCCAAAGTGGATAACCTCACATTTAACCACATTATACTGCATCTGCTATGCATTTGGCCACTCACCTAACCTGTCCAAGTCACCCTGCAGCCTCTTAGCGTCCTCCTCACGGCTCACACCGCCACCCAGTTTAGTGTCATCTGCAAACTTGGAGATATTACACTCAATTCCTTCATCTAAATCATTAATGTATATTGTAAAGAGCTGGGGTCCCAGCACTGAGCCCTGCGGCACTCCACTAGTCACTATCTGCCATTCTGAAAAGGACCCATTTATCCCGACTCTCTGCTTCCTGTCTGCCAACCAGTTCTCTATCCACGTCAGAACATGACCCCCAATACCATATGCTTTGATTTTGCACACCAATCTCTTGTGCGGGACCTTGTCAAAAGCCTTTTGAAATTCCAAATACACCACATCCACTGGTTCTCCCTTGTCCACTCTGCTAGTTACAGCCTCAAAAAATTCCAGAAGATTCATCAAACATGATTTCTCTTTCATAAATCCATGCTGACTTGGACCGATCCTGTCACTGCTTTCCAAATGCGCTGCTATTTCATCCTTAATAATTGATTCCAACATTTTCCCCACTACTGATGTCAGGCTAACCGGTCTATAATTACCCGTTTTCTCTCTCCCTCCTTTTTAAAAAAGGGGTGTTACATTAGCTACCCTCCAGTCCATGGGAACTGATCCAGAGTCGATAAGACGGTTGGAAAATGATCATCAATGCATCCACTATTTCTAGGGCCACTTCCTTAAGTACTCTGGGATGCAGACTATCAGGCCCCGGGGATTTATCAGCCTTCAATCCCATCAATTTCCCTAACAAAATTTTCCGTCTAATAAGGATATCCTTCAGTTCCTCCTTCTCACTAGACCCTCGGTCCCCTAGTACATCCGGAAGGTTATTTGTGTCTTCCTTCGTGAAGACAGAACCAAAGTATTTGTTCAGATGGTCTGCCATTTCTTTGTTCCCCATTATAAATTCACCTGAATCCGACTGCAAGGCACCTACATTTGTCTTCACTAATCTTTTTCTCTTCACATATCTATAGAAGCTTTTGCAGTCAGTTTTTATGTTCCCGGCAAGTTTCCTCTCGTACTCTATTTTCCCCCTCTTAATTAAACCCTTAGTCCTCCTCTGCTGAATTCTAAATTTCTCGCAGTCCCCAGATATATATGCAAATATATATGCATTGAAAAAATAAATTACTAAACACAAATATTTTGAAGAGACTTTCTTTTTTGATAATTAGTTGGGAAGGATTGATAAAGTTCATCCAAATATGCTTATACTGATCAAGCCCTCAAAGATCTCTGCGCTCCTCCAATTCTGTCCTTTTGCGCACACCCAATTTCCATCGCTCCACCATCGGCGGCCGTGCCTTCAGAAGCCTAGGCCCTAAGCTCTGCAATTCCGCCCCTATACCTCTCTGCCTTGCTACCTCCTCTATCTAAAATACTCCTTAAAACCTACCTATTTGACCAAGCTTTTGGTCATCTGTCCTAAAATCTGCTTATGTGACTCGGTGTCAAATTCTGTTTGATAACGCCCATGAAGTGCCTTGGGATGTTTTACTATATTAAAGGGGCTATATAAATGCAAGTTGGTCCTGTAGTTAGGAGATAGATTGCGACTATTTGTCAAATCCAAAAACAGAGAGGGGGCTAGGAGATGTCATCAATTTGAGTTATGAAGTTTGCTTTGCTACAGCTTAAAATCTATTGAAAACTTTAATAGCTTTGAAGGACCAAAGTATCCACCTCATAAGCCACAGAAGTGAGTCTATACATAACCAAAAAACTGGTGATTGGTTTACTTTCTAGAAATGTACACACATTGTAGACAATAACCAGACTGTCAATCCTAAAATTGGGGATATACAACTTTAAAATTAGGAGTAAATAGGAAATGCACTATTCATACTAAGGGCAATCGCTATATGGAATAAATTAGAAGATTGTGGAAGGAAATAATACAAATATAAGCTTGGGACAGGTGGCGTACCTGGAGAGATAGGACTAAGCGAGATGGTGAAAATATGGATAGAGTTGATTTATTAAAGTGAGGGGTTGACATTCCAAATGGCTTTTTCTATTCTGGTGATGTCCTATGTTCCTAGTTTCTTGAAAATGGAAATTCTTTCTTATACCTTTAAAGCCCATGGGAAATAAGAGGAAAGAGAAACTTCCATTTGCCCATAATTGAAATAAAGATCTGAGATACTACATAGTATTTACAGCACAGGAACAGGCCCATTCATCTCAACAGGTCCATGCCTATGTTTATGATCCACATGCACCTCCTCCCTCTTCTTCATCTAATCCCATCAACATATCCTTCTATTCCTTTCTCCCTCAGGTCTTTATCTAGCTTCCCCTTAAATGCACCGATGCTGGTGGTAACTATTCCTTGTGGTAGCGAGTTCCACATTCTAACCATTCTCTGTGTAAAGAAGTTTCTCCTGAATTCCCTATTGGATTTATTAGCCACCATCTTGGATTTATGGCCCCTAGTTCTGGTCTCCCCCGCAAGTGGAAACTACCCCATCAAACCATTTCAGAATCTTAAAGACCTCTATCGGGTAACCCCACAGTCTTCTCTTTTCTAGAGAGAAGAGCCCCAGCATGTTCAATACTTCCGGATAGGTTTAACCTCTCAGATCTGGTATTATCCGAGTAAATCTTTTTTGCACCTTATCCAGTGTCCCTATATCCTTTTTATTACATGGTGACTGGAACTGTTCACAAAACGCCAAGTGTGGTCTAACCAAGGTTCTGTACAAGTTTAACATAATTGCTTTTTAATTCTATCTCTCTAGAAATGAAACCCAGTGCTTTGTTTGCTTTTTTATGGCCTTATTAACCTGCATCACTACTTTTAGTGATTTGTGTATCTGTACACAGATAGTAGTATTTAAATATAAACAGATGATCTTCCCCCAGGTTCATTAATTCTCGGGCAACATATGATGCAGTGATATTTCAACACATGGATTATTAGGATCTTAGTCTCCATTTTACTTCAGAGGTAAGCAGTAAGGAGGGTTCTGGGTATCAGAACCTAAGTTTTGAGGAAAGGGTAAGAGGAGACTTTGAAGTGGTCTAATGGGAATTTTTAAGATTATGAAGGGAACTAATGAAGTTGATTCGGACAAACTATTAAAATAGCAAAGGATTCAAATACTAAAAGTTAAAAAAATAGGGATGTTACTCCAGAGGGCAGTAGACAAATTGGATCAAGGATATGTTGAAAATGTGGGGTGGAAAAGGGACAGGCCTTTTGACATTACTAAAAAAAAATCATAAGTTCACAATGATGGAGTAGTTTTACTCACCTTTGATTAGTATTTTGGAACAGAACTAAAGTTGAGTGTCCAAACAATCTACTCTCAAGGGAATTAACTGCATATATTTTGACATACTCCTCCAGCAATTAAACATCTTTAGAGCTAATTCACATGCAATTATAAAATAGATATCCAGTTCTTTACGGAAGCAGCATCAGACTGTTGTCACAGGTAGGTCAGATCATAATCTTTCTATTTATTGATTTCTTTCATTGAGCACAAGGCCAATACTGATGAATGAAAACATTTTCTTGTTCATTTTTTCGATAACTCTTCATTGAGTTGTAGCAATGATACAAACATACATAAACTTGCTTTATCTAGAAAAGGAATTTTTTCTTGAAACTTCAATAGATCACTCCATTACCCATTAACAACTGAATTTACACCTCTGGCCATGCAGAGGGTGAAGGCCTGCACACATAGTATTGGCTGCTTATTCCTTTTTCCATCAATTTTATGTTGTCACTTCAGATTTCCTGTATTTTCAGCTTTTTTCCTTTTTCTCCACTTTGACTCATTTTCTTGCCTTTTTGTTTGTGTGGGCTTCTTTTTAACTTCTTTTGTTATTTTAATGTCTTCCCATTACCAACTAGTGATCTGTTACACCAACAAAGTATTCAATTACAAAAACAAAATACTGCAGATGCTGGAATCTGGAATAAAAACAGAAAATGCTGGAATTCTCAGTGGGTCAGGCAGCATCTGTGGAGAGGAAGCAGAGTTAACGTTTCGGGTCGATGACCCTTCGTCAGACTGGACAGTGTTCGGAAAGAACGGATTCTTAACAGGCTGAAAGGGGGAGGGGAAGAAAGAACAAAAGGGAAGTCTGTGATAGGTTGGAAGACAGGAGAGATTGGAGAGACAAAAGGGATGATGGGCCAAATTCAAATGGTAATGCCAGGAGTTAGAAAAATATTCGTCAAGATAGAGTGTGAATGGCGGGATAATGACCAGCTGCCATTAGAGACAAGGAGAAAAAAAAAAGAGGCTCGGGGGGGGGGCGGGACAGGGGACACTCAGAAATTGTTGAATTCAATATTGAGTCCAGAAGGCTGTAAAGTGCCTAAACGAAAGATGAGGTACTTTCCTTGAGCTTGCGTTGAGTTTCGTTGGAACAGTGTAGGAGACCGAGGATGGAGAGGTCAGAGTGGGAATAGAATGGAGTGGAGAATTAAAGTGACAGGCGACCGGAAGCTCAGGGTAACACGTGTGGACTGAATGGAGGTGTTCCGCAAAGCGGTCACCCAATCTACACTTGGTCTCCCCAATGTAGAGGAGACCACATCGTGAACAGCGAATATAGTATACTAAATTGAAAGTACAAGTAAATCGCTGTTTCACTTGGAAGGAGTGTTTGGGGCCCTGGATAGTGGGAAGGGAGGAGGTAAAAGGGCAGGTGTTGCATCTCCTGCGCTTGCACGGGAAGGTGCCATGGGAAGGGGAGGGGGTGCTGGGGATGACTGCGGAATGGACCAGGGTGTCGCGGAGGGAGCGGTCCCTTTCGGAATGCTGGGAGGGGAGGGGAAGGGGAAGATGTGATTGGTGGTGAGATCACGCTGGAGGTGGCGGAAATGGCAGAGGATGATCCGTTGAACATTAAGCAGTTTTCAATTAAGCAATTTGCAGGTCATTTAATCATTAATGCTCTCTAATTGGTGTATCTTGTTTCTCTTTGTTCCCAACTTTACTAATTTGCGTATTAGTTTGAAGGGTATACACTAAAATGTTAACTTGTTTTTTCTCTTAATGGATGCTCAATGACCTGGTATATTTACTGATTTTATTTCAGATTTCACTCCCCTCCTTTTATTTGAATGTCAGTGGCACAAACATGAAGAGAAACCCCAATGATGTATGATTATCTATAATCACACCCCCTGCCCCCAAGTTCTCCCATCACCTCCATATACTTATGGTGCTTCCTACTCTCCCAAATTGCCTTCAACATCTGACACTATAGGATTATATACCAGCCTCTGCAGATTCAGGTTATTCTAAAGTGCTTTGCCTATTGGACTCTACTGATTGAACATTTAATTCCACCCAAACAGAAAACAGCCGATCAGCCACCAGTATATCTTTGAATCAAAATTCTTTGCCAGCATTTTTAAGATCAATGCAGCAGCTAGGAATAACCAGTGCTGAAAGGCTTTAGAGAAAGCAAATAAGAGTATTAAGATGTATAGCTTGGACAATCAGTATAATCTTGTAAGCCTTGGTTAGGCTCCATCTAGAATATTATATCCAGCTCTGGTCCCCTCACATAGTGGGAAATAGGGGCCCTGGAAAAGGTTCAGAAAAGGACCATTAAATTAATAGTTTAAAGACCCTTGATTATCACAATAGGCTTCGGGAGCTGGGACTTTTTAAAACTCCAGAAAAGTGTAGACTTTGGGGGCACTTGATTGAAGTAATTAAAATGATGAAGGGGCTTGACATTACATTTGGACAGATTATTTGAATTAGATAAGTTAGGGAGAACAAGGGGACATGCGTTTAAATTGTATTTGCATAGAACTATGTTAGATGTCAAGAGGTTTCTCTTATCCCAGAGGCTCATTGATTTTTCTAAATAAGTTGACAGCTTGTGCAGATTCGTTGAAAACGTTCAAAAAGAAGCAGGAGAGGTTCCTGGAGGGGACTGATATCGCCAAGTCCAAAAGGTAGCTTGATGTTGGGGATATACCTTGTGATGATTGTTATCTCCCAGAACTGGTTTTTGATCACCTTCGGGGTCAGAGAGGAATTTTTCAGAATTCTTTTCCCCCTAAATTGGCTCAAGGTTTTTTCATCTTGCGAACCGCATGTGGCCCTGGGATATATGGGCCTCTACGCAGGCCTACACGTCGAGGCAAGTCGCTGAACCTCCCGGACCACCAGGTAAATTCGAAGATTTTTTTTTGCAGGTCGGAGGCTTGTTTTGGGCCATTATATTGAACTGCAACTGGCACTTCCAGATGCCTCATACACCTTTCTCCATATTTGCTGCGATTCAGGATGAACAGCAGTTTCAAGCCCACTGCTGAATATATACATCTATTTAAACAAAAATGTTCTTTCTCCCAACTTCACTGTAGTAATTTTTCTTTAAGCCTTGCACTGCTGCAGTCTGCCTTTTCAGAACAATGTGGACCACTTCCCATACCTTGGGAGCCTACTATCAAGCAAGGACAAAGTCCAACACCATCTTGACTGTGCCAGTGCAGTCTTTAGCCACCCGAGGAAAAGAGTGTTTGAAGACCATGATCTCAAACCTGGCACCAAGCTCATGGTCTAGAGCAGTACCTGCCCATGCTTCAGATATGCTTCAGAGACATGGACTATACACAGTAGGCACCTCAAAGCACTGGAGAAGTACCACCAACGCTGCCTCCACAAAATCCTGCAAATTCATTGGCAGGATAGGCGCACCGTCGACATTCTCTCTTAGGCCAACATCCCCAGCATCGAGGCACTGAGCACGCTCGATCAGCTTCGATGGGCGGACCACATTGTCCACATGCCCGATAGACTCCTGAAACAAGCACTCTACTCAGAGCTACTTTACGGCAGGCAAACCTCAGGAGGGCAGAGAAAACGCTTCAAGGACACCCTCAAAGCCTCCTGGAAAAAAAATGCAACATCTCCACTGACTCTTGGGAATCCCTGGCCCAAGACCGCTCAAAGTGGAAGAGGAGCATCCGTGAAGGCACCGGACACTTTGAGCCTCTTCGCTGGGAACACATGGAAGCCAAGTACAAACAGCGGAAGGAGCGTACAAAAAATCAAGCACCCCACCCACCCGTCCCTCCAACCACTCCACCTATGATAGACTGTAGATCCCGCAGAGGTCTCATCAGTCACCTTAGAACTCATTTTAGTATGGAAGCAAGTAATCCTTGACTTTGGGGGACTGCCCAAGAAGATTTCAGAACAATATTTAACTTATGGTTGAAAAGTTCCATATTGCTGCATACAAGTTCAGTTGAAATTTATGGGAAACCATTCGACGATGTAATCAAAATTTCAGTTACATCCTTCTCTAGTCTCTCCACATAACTGAGATCCCACATTCCTGGTACTGTTCTGAAATCTCCACTGCACCCTTTCCACCCTTGACATTCTTCCTAAAATGTGGCGCCCAGAATTGGCCACAATATGCAGCTGGGGTCTAGCCAGTGTTTTATAAAGGTTTAGCTTCCTTGTTTTTGTACTCTATGCTTCTATTTATAAAGCCAAGGATCCCATATGCCTTTTACGCAGCCTTCTCAACTTGCCCTACCACCTTCAAAGATTTGTGTACATACACCCCCAGGTCTCTCTGATCCTGCACCCCCTTTAAAATTGTACCAGTTTGTTGATATTGCCTCTTATTCTTCCTACTAAAATGAATTACTTCACACCTCTCTGCGTTAAATTTCATCTGCTATGTGTCTTCCCATTTCACCAGGCTATCTATTCTCCCGAAGTCGGTTACGATACTCCTCACCTTTTACATTTCCAAGTTTCGTGTCATCTGAAAACTTTGAAATTATGCCCTGTATATCCAAGTTTAGGTCAGTAATAGATATCAAAAAGCTAAAACACACAATCAGCAGTGTGCTGTCTTGCTACCCTACAAATCCACAATTCTTAAAATGGATTGGTGTGTGGGGGAATGAGAATTGCCCCATGGCAAGACAAACAGAAATTCTACAAACTATTCATCTGGGTCCCTCTCACACAAACTCTGTGGCCAGCTGTAGAAAACTGTTGGATGAGACTAGTTAGCAGGCTGCCAGAATATCCCCTTTCTCAGATATGCTTTTTGTAGTTCAAGTTCCAGACTTCACATGACTTGAAGATCCTTTTCTTACACCGTGGCCAAAGCTGCTCATTTTCATGCTGCTGCAGAAAATGTAATTACCACTGCAAAAAACAAAATAAAATGCAAGGAAACAAGCTGTGTAATAATACCAAAGATGGGTTTATTGATCAATGTTGTCATAATGACCGCTTTAAATTCATTAAGTTTTACAAACATCTCAAAAATAAAATTGGCCCTCCAATGTTGATAAAACAATGCTAAAAGATTTCTTTCATGTGAAAGAAAATAAAAGCAGTATTTTGCTTGAACATTTCAGCAGCTGTTACAAAACAATATAGACATTTAAAACACACCACATTCCACTTTTCTAAAAATTCTCAGAACATTTTTATCGCAACCAGACTGTGTTCAGCTGAGTTTGATTTTTGATGCTCGTGTCCATTTTGAGCACCTCTCGAATAGCCATAGTAGCGTAAGTGGAGGGAGGAAGAGAGAAATCCATTTTCAGGGCTTGAAATTTACCACCTGTAATAAGAAATAACTGCAAGATTAAATTTCAAAAAAATGTAGAGCTATCAGCCATTTATCAGCTGAACTGGTATTTATCAGAAATGATAACAGAACCACCGATGGGCTTTCATTGGGCTAGAGTTTCCCCAACCTGTTTTTCTGGCGCCCTCACCTGAGGTGCGCCGCTTTTGTCTGCCTCCAAGCGCGCCGAAAAAAGATGTCTGTAATCTGGCCGCTCCCCAGCCTCCTCGGTGGTGGCGCAGTGTGGCCCAATGGATTGGGGGCGGAGCCAGATCGCGGCGCTGAAAACAGTGCCGCGACCTCTGTACACGTGTGCTAGAGTCTGTGCGCATGTGCAGCAGGTCCTGGCAGGCCGTTTCTGCAAACATGCGCAGAAACCTATGTGGGAGGGGCCCAAAGCATGCCGCCCCTAGCCCTGGCCGAATGGGCTCCCTCATCGGCGGCCCGCTGCGTTCCCCAAGGTAGAACTTCTATTTTTTATTTGTTATTTACTGATTGATTTTGGTGCTTTAGGTGCAGGGTTCCTTCTATTTTGTGTGTTAATTAATTGCTTATTACTTTTTGTGCTTTGTTTGGTGCTTTAAATGTATTTACTTGCGCCGATTCCTTAACTTTAAGTAAGGTTTTTCTGTGAAGGCAGAAGTGACAATTTTCGCTGGCCTAAGTTAGTTTGGAGCAACTATTTGCTGGCCATACGCATAAAACAGGATTAAGTGGCTGGGAATGCCCCCTTTTGAAAAAAAAACAGAACTAAAAAAAGACCTAACTAACTCACTTACACTGGTGCAAATTAAATGGCCAGAACTGCAACTAAAAAGATAGTCCAGAAAAATCAAATTGCTCCCAAACAAATGGAGCAAATCCTGGGGAAATTTGGGCCCATTGTATTTTGCAAGAGGAAGGTGGCGTTACCAGAACTTTCACCATATTGTAATCATTTGAGAGAGCTTTTTCAAAGAAATAACGCAGAGAAACGATTCATTCTCTCCCTGCATATTTTAAAGCTGCAACAGGAAGCTATAGTTGAAGGGCTGAGATAAGGGGCAGGTCACCTGGAGATGTTTTCGCCAACCTGGAGTAAAATGTGTTTTTTTTTTAAATGTCCAGCTGGTGCCAATGCAAGAGAGACTTTAAATACACTTACAGGACATGAAATTTTAAAAAAAAATTCCTAGCAGCCTTTTCAGCCTGTCATCAATTGACATTAGGTGCCAGTAAAGGGTGTATGATCAAAATCTTGTAGATATTGAAATGTTAGCGATCAGAGCTTCTATATTTTAAACATGTTGGCTGCACAGCAACAACAACATGCATTTATATAGCACCGTTAACGTAGTGGAACCTCCCAAGGCACTTCACAGGAGCGTTAGTCAACAAAATCTGACATCGAGCCACAGAAGGAGATATGCGGATAGGCAACCAAAAGCTTGGTCAACGAGGTAGATTTTAAGGAGCATCTTATAAGAAGGAGAGAGAAGTAGAGAGGCGGAGAGGTTTGGAGGAATTCCAGAGCTTAGGGTCCATGCAGCTGAAGGCAAGGTCACCAATGGTGGAGTGATGAAAATCAGGGATGCGCAAGAGGCCAGAACTAGAGGAACACAGTGATCTCGGAGAGTTGTAGGGCTGGAGGAGGAGGTTAGAGAGATAGGGAGGGTTTAGGCCATGAAAAAATTTGAATATTGTGTTCAGCTTTGGTCTCCTAATCTGAGGAAGGATGTTCTTGCTATTGAGGGAGTGCAACGAAGGTTCACCAGACTGATTCCAGGGATGGCTGGACTGACATATGAGGAGAGACTGGATCAACTGGGCCTTTATACACTGGAGTTTAGAAGGATGAGAGGGGATCTCATAGAAACATAAGATTCTGACGGGACTGGACAGGTTAGATGCGGGAAGAATGTTCCCAATGTTGGGGAAGTCCAGAACCAGGGGACACAGCCTTAGGATAAGGGGCAGGCCATTTAGGACTGAGATGAGGAGAAACTTCTTCACTCAAGAGTTGTTAACTTGTGGAATTCCCTACCGTAGAGAGTTGTTGATGCCAGTTCATTAGATATATTCAAGAGGGAGTTAGATATGGCGCTTGCGGCTGAAGGGATCAAGGGGTATGGAGAGAAAGCAGGAATGATCAGCCATGATCTTATTGAATGGTGGTGCAGGCTCGAAGGACCCGATGGCCTAGTCCTGCACCTATTTTCTATGTTTCTATGTAAAACAAGGATGAGAATTTTTAAAAGCGAGGCATTGCCAGACCAGAAGCCAAAGTAGTCTAGCAAACACAGGGGTGATAGGTGAACAGGACTTGGTGTGCGTTAGGGTATGGGCATCAGAATTTTGGATGTGTTCAAGTTTGCAGAGGGTGTAAGGCAAGAGGCTGGCCTGGAGAGAATTGGAATAGTGGAGTCTAGAGGTAACAAAGGCAGGGATGAGGGTTTCAGCAGCAGATGAGCTGAGGCGGGGCGGAGAGGACAATGTTACAGAGGTGGAAGTCTTGGTGATGGAAAGGACATGGGGTCGGAAGCCCAGCTCAGAGTCAAATAGGATGCCAAGGTTGCAAACAGTTTGGTTCCGCCTCAGGCTGTCCAGGGAGAGCAATGGTGTTGGTGGCTGTTTGCGGTAGGAACTGAAGACAATGGCTTCGGCCTACCCAATATTTAGTTGGAGGAAATTTTTGATACTGGATGTCAGACAAGCAGCGTGACAAATCAGACGCAGGGGAGGTGCTGAGACAGGTGGTGGCGAGGTAGAGCAGCGTACATGTGAAACGTGACCAGGTGTTTTCGGATGATGTCACCAAGTGGCAGCATGTACATGAGAAATAGGAGGGGACCATGGATAGATCCTTGGGGAACTCCAGAAGTAACAGTGCTGGGGTGGGAAGAGAAGCCATTGGAGGTGATTCTCTGGATAAATAGGAATGGAACCAGGCGAGGACAGTTCCATTCAGCTAGACAACGGAGGAGAGGTGCTGGAGAAGAATGGAGTGGTCAACAATGTCAAAGGCTGCAGACAGGTCAAGAAGGATGAGGAGGGCATAGTTTACCACAATTACAGTCATTTGTGACTTTGATGAGGGCCATTTCAGTGCTGTGGCAGGGGCAGAAAATTGATTGGAGGGGTTGAAACATGGAGTTGCGGGGAAAGATGGGCACGGATTTGGAAGGCGACAGCATGTTTAAGGATTTTGGAGAGGAAAGGGAGGTTGGAGATGGGGTGGCAGTTTGAAAGGACAGAGGCTGAAGTTTGCAACAGCAGACAACAGTTAACAAAGTACTGCAGCAGCTCTCTATTCCTTTATCTAAATAATTGATATATATACCTGTACAGCGAAAAGATGAGGCCCCAGTAGAGATCCCGAAGAAAACCATTTGTCACATCCCGCCAGAGAATAAACCTTCGTCACACGGTTACCTCCAATTCCGTGCGTGCTCACTTTTGCTAATAATCTCTGGTGCAGAACCTTATCAAATGCCCACTGGATGTCCATTTAGATAGCATCCATAGACACACCCCCATCCACTATGCTAGTTACCGCAAAAAATTAAATTAGATTAGTCAGATATGATCTATACTTCATAAATCTTTGCTGACTCTCTGACCAATTCTTACTTGTCCAAGTGCTTAGTCTCTAATAGATTCCAGTAACTTCCCCATAACTGATGTTAACCTGACAGATCTATAGATTTCTGAATTTTTAAAAAAAAGTGACATTTTCAATTTTCCAATCCAAAGGCACAATTCAAGAAAGCATTGGAAAATGACCAATGTATCTGCAATTACCTCACCTATTTATTTTAATACCCTTAGGCAGAAACCAACAGGTCCTGTGACAAAAAAGTGTGATGATACAGGACATGAGTAGACTTTAGTTATATGAAAAGGATCAGCTGGTTAAGATAGTGTATAGTTGTGCTACACAGACCAACAAGATCCCAGCTCTGATCTCAGCCAGTTGCTATACTAAAGTTGGCCTTGGTGCCTCACAGGTTGGGGTGGAAAACAGGTCAAGGTTCACATTCTGATTGCTATCAGGTGACACCCAAGCTTGTGGATAACAAATAAGGACAGGTGTCCTTGGAGATGGAGCACGCGGTGTCCACCGGTACGCTCGCGGCCTTCCGCGAGAGGTGGGCACCGGAGGGACTGGAGTGCATCATCACGCCCGGCAACCAAATTTTAATTTGATTTTACGTTTTAAAGTTTAATTTGTTTTAATTGCCGGTGCTTTTAGTGTCCCCCTTCCCTTTTATAGGGGGCACTGGGGAAAATTGTGATTTTAGTGCCCAAAAAAAAACAAATAAGGACAGGATTTGGATTTAGCTTTTTTGTTGAATATCCTGACAACACTCACTGTCTAGGATCACACATGAAGAATGGCCAGTTGAGCAATTCACCAATGGTGACCAGTACCCATAGAACCATAACCCAGCAAAGAGGAAAGACCTTTCGTGCAGAGGAATGAAACGTGGCAGAAAAAAAACAGGACATTTGGGCTTTCAATGTTAGAGAATGGAATGCAAATTAGTTAATTTAGTATCAATTCAACATCAAGGTTCATTCCCAGGTCATATGTTTTTCCTACCTTTAGAGGATTCAGGTAAAGATGTTCCTTCCAGCTTTTCCACATCAGTGTGAACCAATGGAATTTTGTTATCATCATACACTAGAATCCCCCTGTGAATGAGATTTCCAACAAAAAAAAACACATTTCAGCAATCTGAAGGCAAAGAAATGCTTAACTTACCAGCATAACATGAGAATCATTTTGGAGTTTGAGTTATCGTATGAACATTCAAAAAAAGAGAAAAGCCCACCACATCCGGACACAGCAGCCTTGTGCATCATTTCCCACCTCCTACTCATGCAATCTCCTGCAAGAGGCATGAACAGAGAAAACCTGGGGCCAATTTTTTTAATGATTATGTAAATATTCCTCTTCAATCTCCTACAGCAGTCAAGCAAAGCTTCCGGAGACTGTGGTAGCCCATAAATTCTCCTGATCCCAGCCAGCCTGCAACTTATCTTCTAACTGGAAATGTCCTCCCCTTTCAGGAACTTGTGATGAGTTGCAGAGAATCCATACTCTCTTATATGCTTTGGTAATCAGTTCTAGAGGATGATTACTCTGACAAGAAATACCTCCCAAGTCCTAACATCTAACCTAAATCCTTGTATAAAGTGCAAATGCTCCAAACATATATATGCAAGTATGTAAGCTCTTGGTGAGAGACACAAGTGACGGACTGAGAACAATGCTCCACTTGGCACCCAATAGAATCTGCAAAAGCTCATGAACAGCCAAGCTGATGTGCACTTTAAATATCCCTCTGCATCACCAACTAGAAAATATACAACAATTCAAACCTTAAAACAGCACTTCTACCTCGCTTGCAGACAGTTATTTTCTATCATTAACTCTGCATAGGCAGTGAGTGGCAAACTTGTGGCTCTTCTGTTTCTGAAGTGTGGCTCTCATTATCCAAATTGACAATGGTATAGTTTCCCTTCCCTGCTGAACTGATGCAAACATGATCAGCAGTTGCTGTTGCAGGTTGGACAGCCAAAGCAGTTGTGCGTGCAGCACATAAGAGCATTATCAGAAACTGTACAGCAAAGTAACTGGGAGAAGAAGAAATGATATCCAGTGAGGAGAACTGCAGCTAGGTGTGGCAGAGAGCACCAGAAATGTAATCCAGCAGCGAGTCAGACATGAATTGTAGGACATAATTCTGTGGTCCATATTGCTCAGGGAAAGGAAATTATGATCACTGAAAAGCTAAAGCACAAAATTGAATCTAGGAGAAAAGTAGATTTTTGTGCAGCGCAAGTTCAATGCCTCGGCTATGTTGCAAGTGTTTTAAATGTACTTAGTTGAAAATATCAATATTTCTGCTGTTAAGGCACTCCAGTGATATGAATTATGTGGAACATCCGGGGTGGTTCCACTGTAACTAGCAGAGGCACTACTTTAAAGTTGCCTGAAGATCCCAGACCCTGGGAAATTATGAAACAGGTTGGGGACTTGGGAGCTAGAAGGATCTTTTCCTTTAAAATGGCACCGATGGCAGGTGTGTGGCTCTAGGGCTATTGGCACAATGGTACTCCTGAACATAAAAGTGACCCAACAAATTCAATGGCAGAAGTTCTTTGAGAGAATACGTTTCTCTTTCTGGCTCTTCAAATTTAAAAAGTTAGTCACAGGAACACCATTTACATAGCCATAGGAGATCTGCACTAGTACATTTAACGTCGTGTATATAGCAAACATATCCTATAGGTGTCACATTTGCTTCCTGTAATATTTCCCTTATTATCCCATCTTCTGATATAGCATAAGCAAAGCCACAGGAGATCTGCTTGCATATACAAACATGTACAAAGTCAAAATGCTCAATTGACTAATTTTGTTTCGGATAGGAAGGAATACCAACATTGTTCACTTCAAACACAATGATGAGTACAAAGACAACTAATCCAAATTCAGTGTTCGTGTATTTAAAAAAAAAATCTATTCAGACTTTAATACTCACCAGGTTACATTCTGAGGGCGAATAATGATCTTTCTGTATGCTCCTGATAATGAATAATCTCGAATTTTGTGTCTCATGTTATTTATATCCAAGCCATCTGCAGCCATCATTTCTTCATAAGCCTTGCCAACTTAAAATATACATATACACAGACACAAACATAACTATTAGAAATGTACCATTCTTCTACTACATAACTGTCCCATATTATATAAACACCAGTAACTATTTTACAGAACGATGGCAGCAAAGTGTCCTGAAACTATAAATCACAGTAAAACATTATTGTGCACCTTTATAAGATGGATTTTTTTCATTTCTAGTACAAGACATTGAATTATGCTGCATGAAAATATAATAGCAGAAAACAGAGCAATACTCAAACTCTTGCTGCCAGAACAGTGAATAAATTTGAAATCTACTGTGCAAAGAAACCGTCCCTATGCAGAGAGAAATCTACTCAAAGCTTGTTTTTCTTTGGCTTTATGGATCTCACCAACACAGTACGTCTGTAGTATATACTAGCTACCAATGGCACATTATGGCTACTGTATATCCCATCTGACACCAACACTCCATAGCCGCAATATATACTATTTACCACCTACTCTCTGGACTGCAGTATGCACCATCTACTACTGGCAAGCTGTGGCTGCAATATATATATATAATATATATATATATAAACTACCACACGCACCATCCAGACTTGGATACATAAATGCCAATCGTTAATCATTGGTATGTAAAATTCCTGGAATCCCCTACCTAAACACCAGGCCTGCAGAGGTTCAAGAAAAAAAGCCATCAATGCATTCTCAAAGTAGGGATGCTCAGTAAATGTCACCAGGTCAACATCATCCACATCACAAAAACATTTTTTTTTTAATCCACAAATAAAGCACCACTTTAGATACAGACCAGAGCTATACAGCAACCAAGTACTTCACATTTTGTGGAGGCCAGAAAGGATTCGCTACCAGACTGTGCATTTCTCTCTATTCATGTTTCCAATAGAGACTTCCAGTGGTCATACTATCTCACATACACATAAAATGTGAAGAATTCTTAAGATTGTCCCAAAAAGTATCTTTTGGGTTGCATTGATGCTGGGAATACAAATGTGGTAAGAAACCATCAATGAATTAGAGTAGTAATTCAGTGTGGGTAAACCTCAAGGACACAATTGCATGCAAAGTCCATCTGCCTGTACTTACAGCACTAGAGAACAAATGTGTCAAGATGGTAGACTCTGGATTAGCATCATTCTGACTAGTTTCTCAAAAAATAAGAGTTATGTCACAAAACTTAAAATGGTCATGAAGGCATTTTGGCTTAATTCTTTAGGGAATAATTCACTCATAATATCTGTCGAGATCAGTAACTTAGAATGTAATAAAGCTACAGTCTGCACTCTAATTTGCTGGACCCAAGCACATCAACACATTGCATTACTGGGTTTATCCCAAATACAGCTTTTTCTCTCATCTCAACATATTTGACATGAGATGTAAATACACATAAATGGATGAAGCACTTCCTAATAACTTACTTTTATGTTTTGGATAGAGAACATCAAATCCAGGCAAGGGCATCACTATATCATGTATAGAATGTTTCTCTACTTCAGATTCCTCAATTGGAACTGCTGTCACTGAAAATCAATAAAACAAGCAGCTTTTATCTCTTGGATATTAAATATTGATTCTTGATTCAAAGCATGATCTAGATAATTCTGTAAACCAACCAACACACCCATGTTCACATTGATGCAAATCAATTTCCGTGGAAAGTGATGCAAAAAAAAAATCAGAGCAAATTTTGAGGAGAAACATAGAAATTTACAGCTCAGAAGGAGGCCATTTCAGCACATTGTGTCTGCGGCAGCCGACAAAGAGCCGCATGGCCCTTCGTCAGCAGCCTTAAAGGTTACATACAAACCCATGAACAATAACAAAGGCAAAGAGCACCCAGCCCAACTAGTCCGCCCCACACCACTGGAACACCCCTTATACTAAAAACATCTACACTCCACCCCAACTGGAGCCATGTGATCTCCTGGGAGGCACAAAAACCAGATAAAAACTCAGGCCAATTTAGGGAGAAAAAATCTGGGAAAATTCCTCTCCGACCCATCCAGGCGATCGAAACTAGTCCAGGAGATCACCCTGGCCGTATTCTATTCCTTGCAGTACTTACCATTATATCTGCGCCGACCAACAAAAGGTCATCTAGTCTAATCCCAATTACCAGCTCTAGGTCCGTAACCCTGCAGGTTACGGCACTATGGCTCAAGATTCGGCCTGAGTCGTTCCTATTTTTTTGGAGCAACTAGTTGAGAATGGAGCATCTTAGAAATTGCAATTCTCGGCATTTAGTTTGCTCCAGTTCTAGTCAGTTAGAATACTTTCATTTTAGAACAGATTTTTTTTTCAAATGGGAGCGTGTCCAGCCACTTACGCCTGTTTTGCAAGTTTAGGCAGCAAAAACTTACTCCATTCTAAGTTAGTTTGGAGTAAGTGTAGATTTTTGTACACTCAGAAAAACCTTGCCTACACTTATAAATCAGGTGTAGGGAACGATAGATGATGGGGGGTGGGGGAAGGGAAGTTTACAAACATTAAACACTTCACTTTTACAAATAAAGAGCCATCATCAATAATAAATGATAAATAAATCAATAAATCAATCAAAAATTTTTTTAAAATAAAATATAAAAATTTTTTTAAAAAAATCAATCTAGTTAAAAATTATTTCTACTCACCTACTGTAGCACCGGGAGCCATCCAACAGCACGCTGGGACAGCCCCCCCAGTGTCTCTGTGTTTCTGAGAGCGAGGGGAGGAGTGGGGCGGGAGAGCGAGGGGAGGAGTGGGGCGGGAGAGCGAGGGGAGGAGTGGGGCGGGAGAGCGAGGGGAGGAGTGGGGCGGGAGAGCGAGGGGAGGAGTGGGGCGGGAGAGCGAGGGGAGGAGTGGGGCGGGAGAGCGAGGGGAGGAGTGGGGCGGGAGAGCGAGGGGAGGAGTGGGGCGGGAGAGCGAGGGGAGGAGTGGGGCGGGAGAGCGAGGGGAGGAGTGGGGCGGGAGAGCGAGGGGAGGAGTGGGGCGGGAGAGCGAGGGGAGGAGTGGGGCGGGAGAGCGAGGGGAGGAGTGGGGCGGGAGAGCGAGGGGAGGAGTGGGGCGGGAGAGCGAGGGGAGGAGTGGGGCGGGAGAGCGAGGGGAGGAGTGGGGCGGGAGAGCGAGGGGAGGAGTGGGGCGGGAGAGCGAGGGGAGGAGTGGGGCGGGAGAGCGAGGGGAGGAGTGGGGCGGGAGAGCGAGGGGAGGAGTGGGGCGGGAGAGCGAGGGGAGGAGTGGGGCGGGAGAGCGAGGGGAGGAGTGGGGCGGGAGAGCGAGGGGAGGAGTGGGGCGGGAGAGCGAGGGGAGGAGTGGGGCGGGAGAGCGAGGGGAGGAGTGGGGCGGGAGAGCGAGGGGAGGAGTGGGGCGGGAGAGCGAGGGGAGGAGTGGGGCGGGAGAGCGAGGGGAGGAGTGGGGCGGGAGAGCGAGGCGGGAGAGCGAGGGGAGGAGTGGGGGGGGAGAGCGAGGGGAGGGGGAGAGCGAGGGGAGGGGGAGAGCGAGGGGAGGAGTGGGGCGAGGGAGCGAGGGGAGGAGTGGGGCGGGGAGAGGAGGGGGTGAGGAGGGAGAGAAGAGGATGGTGGGGGGGTGAGGAGGGAGAGGAGGAGGGTAGCAGGGGGAGGGAGGGGAAGGCTGAACAGGAGGGAGGTCCAGTCTGATCTTCGCCCGGAGAGCCCATTCGGCCAGGGCTAGGCCCCTCCCACGCAGACTTGAGGGTGAGGAGCTACTGCACATGTGCACACACTCTAGCGTGCATGTGTAGAGGTCCCGGCACTGTTTTCAGCGCCGGGACCTGGCTCCGCCCCCGACCCCTTGTGCTGCACCACACTGAGCACGAAGATGTCCTGAGGAGACCGGAGAATCACAAATTAAGTTTTCGGCGCCCTTTTTCTTCCAGAAAGTTGACGCACCTTATCGAGATGTGCCGTTTTTCCAGAGGGTGGAAACTTGGACCCTTTAAGTGCCCATTCAACCATCTCTTAAAAGTGGAGAGGTCAACCATCTGACTATTGAGCCCACAAGAGCAAAATATGCAAGACCACCTGCAGTAGGTAGTGTCACACTGCTTGGACTTCATACAGGATGTACTTTAAATCAAGCTTGTGGGAGCTACACTTTAGAAAAGTGACCAGGCTGGCACAGTTGGGCCGAAGTTCATAAATTGCATCACAGATGTCCTTTTAGGGAAGGAAACCCCCCCCACCCTTACCCAGTCTGGCCTATTTGTGACTCCAATCTCCCATCAACGTGGTTTAGCTTGTCCTAAAGCAAGGAAGAAGCCGATTCTGTTCCAGCACTCCCATAAGAATAATTAGCTGCCTGATTAGGTACAACTCTGTGCATGCGTCAAAGATTGTTTGCCCACAGAACATTTCTGTCTCTAACCTCACAGTGCAAGGTGCAGTCAGCAGCATTGCTCTTGGTATCTAGCTGTGTATATTGTACAGATACAGGTTGGAGTTTGGTGGGTTGTAGTCCAGGTGCAACACAAAAGGAATCTCTCATTTACCTCCTTTCAGTACCAAATCTCCTGACACGACTTTAAGTCCATATTCTTCAATCCTTTTGCTCACTAGTTTATTCCACACATAGCTCTGATAACTGTGAATGTACATCAATCGATTATTTCTTGGAATCTGAAAATAAAGCAATATGTTAATTCAAATGGATTTTTCAAATCATATACACCTAAAAAAAAAAAGAAATCCAAAATAATTTTAAACAACAAGAAAAGGTTTTCCTCCAAGCTTTGAATTAGATTCATTTAAATTGATGTCCAAGGTTATTTATGATGAATACATGCAAACCTGCTGAGCTTTAAATTAAGATAGTTCTACTGCAAGTAAGGAATGGCTTTCAATAATGACATTACGAACACAATTCAGAACCTGGATAAAAATCAACTCTATCAACCCTACTTAAAACATAGCAAAAGGATTCTTTGGGCGACAAGAATTACGTGGAATATACAGCACCGAAACAGGCCATTTGGCCCAGCCAGTCCACACCGGCGTTTATGCTCCGCTTGAGCATGTATGAGCTGAAACTTACCATACCAAACGCTGATACAATGTTCTTCATTCCATATTTTGCCAGCCCTCGCAGCAACTGTCCTTCTACACACCTTTTCACAGGAAGCTTTTTCAATGCAGCCTCAGGGTCCTTCGTTTTAGCCCATTCCTCTCTGCATTTCACCATATAACCTCTCTCTGCTAGAGGCAAGATAGAAATGGTACAAAACATTTCTAAACCTTTCTAAGCAAATGCAACAAATCTTCTGGATAAACATTCATATTTGGCAATATCAGATATGCATAAACATGTCTAGCAATTCCTACCTCCAGGACGAGGCTTTAGGATTAGATCCATTACTTCACTCCATTTGTTATGCAGAATTGCTCTAAACAACATAACCAGTTATGACAATCAAAACACATGTCCAATAAAACACAACAGGTCGTCATTGGCCAGAAAATAATTGCAAATGTAAAAGAAACAGAACAAAATATTTTGAATGAACGTATGTATTTTGGTGGAATTCAAACTTTTAATTTGTTTTTCCCCCTCCTCACACAGTAATGCAGGCTGCCTTAAACACAATAAAATCAGTAATAATGCTTGATGTTGCCATCCTAATGTAATAGGAAGCTTAATTCAAAAGAACACAGCACACATGGTCCTGAATTAACAAAAACATGGCAGAGAAGCTGCAGCCATTTGCAACCCTGTGGAGTTATGATGGCCACATGGACTGAAAGACTTTCATACATATAACCCACATATGTATCACATAAGCTCACTGGTGGAAGCCAAATTTCACCAATTGGATTCTGTACCAATAGTCATAAATTTTTACCAATTTAGATCACCGTGCTATCTGGTTTCTTCAAAACCACAGTTGAGACACTTGGGCTGTCCATAGGATAAGGACGCGAAGAGAACGAGAAATGTATTTATTAATGTTTGTGAAGAGACCCACATAGAATTCAGCCAGCCTACTGCAGTGGTTCCCACAAAATAGTTGAGTTGTTACTTAGCTGCAGAGACTATTTCAAAGGAATTGAGAGTTTTAATGTGGCTTTTAGAGAAACCAGATATTGGTAACAGAAAAAAAAATCAATTCTTTAAAAACACTGGTGGGGATACTCAGGTATCCAGGCAAATTCTGCAACCACAATTGGAGTTTACAAATTGAGACATTTGAACCATTTGCATGAGGAACAGGAACTGCTAGAATCCTGTGCTTCCTTTGCAAGATCAAAGTTCAGGAATATTGGCTCAAAAATTGCCTTGGCAGGCCAACAAACTGCATGCGCTGTTAGTTAGACTTCCTCTTGCCCGTTTAATGTTGACGATATTTTGCCTTGCTAGTTGGCGGAGGAGAGATGGAAACAGCACGGCACCATCTACAGGTCATCTGGAATCTGAGTGAACAGGCAAGCAACTGTGTATATATCCTTAACCAATCAGCTTGAAAGATTGTGAAATGAACAGTGCAAGGAAGTGCAAGTTAGAATGGTGAATTTGTGTCAAATCAGAGAGAGAGAAAAATGAAGAGAGGATGAGAAAAACTGGATTAATTGACAGAGAATAAAAAAAGACAGGAAAAAGTTCCCCCAAAAATTCTGAATTAAAAAAATCTCCAACAACAATTAAAACTTGAAGGAATGAAATGCCACACTTATAATAGTTAATTTTCAGTACCAGTGAGGTTGACTAGCAGTAATAACACTTATGTTGTTAAAAGGGTACTTAGATTGAAATGGGCAAACCCTAACTTTCTGTGGCCAATCTCACGCCAATCAATGTATTTGAAAGGGGAGCCATTTTCATGAAGCTAATGGTGAAATGGCGCATCTGGGACAGCAACTTTTGGTTTTCTGCATATAATCGCGCATTTGCCATCACCTGAAGTTGCTGCGGAATTGGCACATAAATAAGGATGAGCGCCATTAGCCCTGCGTTACTTTGAGAGAAATGTTTGGGTCACTGTTGTTTATCACATACTGGTGATCAAAGTTTTGGCTGAAGTTGGATACCACTGTAGAACTGCACAAACTCCAGCAAGAACAACATTTTTCCTGTCAATGTTGTCATTATCTGTGCAAGAGAGAGTGATAAGCGACTGGCAGCCTTTTGTCAGGACTGGTCAGAGAAGTGAAATAGCAGTGTGGCTTGTAAAATGTCCCCCGAGGAGGTCAATGGTAAATCCTCATCCTGGAAGGTGGTTGTGCAGTTTGATCTCCACAAGGGAGGAATTGGAGGAAAGCAGAAGAGGAGGTGAAGGGAAGGTAGAGAATGAGGAGGGAGAAATAGATGGAGGTGATGTGGCAAGCAAGGGACGATTGTAAAGGGGATATGTTGCCAGGTTTTAAGTTCTACGGCAGCTTTCAAGATGCAAAGCGGATCATCTGTTGCATTTAATTGAGGCTGAGGTGACTGGTGGCTCACTCGGAGAACACGATTCGACTATCGAATGGCAGCACTAGTACAGTGAGACTGGGGATTTCGTCATCATGATTAGAGCCGGACAGATTTTGGAAGTCTGATGTGTTTGACAACCACGTGGCCTGGTGCTGGTTGGATAGAGCTGCAGCGCAGCCAAGGCCACTGAAGGACAGGAGGGCCGTGAATCAATGGGTTGATAAGGTCTGGCAGGAGGTCAGCCACAGTAACAGCTGGCTTGAATTGTGAGGTGATTGGAGCATCTATTGTGTATGCAATATGGGACAAGAAAGATTTGGAAAAGAGGATATGTGGCAATGGTGCTTTAAGGGAAAAAGGGTCCTGCAGAAAGGAAGCATCAAATTTTCTTGCTAACTTTACTTCACACCTTGCTTTTCCTTTACCACCATGGTTGCAGCTACCTCAGTTGAGCTTTCAAAATTTAGGCTGCTCACTGAGCACTGAGTGGGAAAACAGCAGTTTTATTTTCTAAGCACTCATTGCACTTGTAATGTTTTGCCAACTACAGTCATGGTGCAGTGAGTTTCTGAAAACTAAAGTGCAGGCTTCCCAGCCCAGAGTTCAATGCTGGGGAACTGGCAATGAACAGATTATATTTTATAGACAGAAACAGGCAAAACCCTTGTTTAAACTGGCATGTTTGCCTTACCAATATGATCATTTGAAATACAACTAACGTTTTAGGACCAAACTCAGTTCCATTCAAAGGTTAACAACTTTTTGGCAGCTTAATATAAAATGAAGATAGTAACATTAATATTTAATGTTGCTTGGTTTAACTTTATCAATAACAAGTCAAAAGTTTGTAAACTAAATCCAGTAATACACTGCTGCAATATTATAGATCGTTTAGTGAAAACAAGATTAGTAACTGTTTTACAAAAAAGATTTATTTTGTTTATTAACATTTTTTGTTCTAACACTGAGGAAGATTCAGGATCAGACTTAGCTCAGTGGTACCATTCTCACCTCCAAGTCAGAAGGTCGTGGGTTCAAGCACCCCACCAGAGACTGGAGCATATAATCCAGGCTGATTTTTCAATACTGCACTGAAGTGATTGCTGCATTACCAGAGGCACCATTTTTCGAAGATGGCCCGTCTACCTGTTCAGTTGGACATAAAAAGTTCTCACAAGAAACTATTCTCTTGCCAACTTTTATCCCTCAATCAACACCACTAAGAAATGATCTGATCATTTATCTCATTGTGCTTTTTGGGACCTTATTGCAGCTTTTATCTACAACTCTGGCTGCACTTCAAAAGTACTTCATTGGGTGTGAATCACGTTGGGATGTCTGAGGATGTAGAATTGCTTTTTAAATGCAAGCTCTTTTTGTTTCCTTTTTTTCCTGGTCATGTTGTGAGGTGAATTAGCTTCAGTTGTCAAAAGTGTGTTCACTTACAGCATATGACAGGTATTCAGCATGTGGGGTTTGGTATGTTTGTTTTAGGTGCTTCATTTTTATTTTCATTGGGAACTGTGAAAGTACCACCTGAAATATATAAACAATTACATTCTCTCTCTCTCTCTCTTCCCACTCCCGCCACCACTCTTCAGATAAACAACTTTGGCAGTCCTGAAGAATTTATCCTGAAGCAGCTAGCTTTAATTAGCCTTCAGAGCAGGGTGCTTTACTGCCCAGTTTCTACGGTAATTAAGAAAAGGAAGATATAACTTACTTTCCTACTTGATAAGTAGGAACTGCTGTTGTTCCAAATCTCTGCATTCCATAGTAGTTTATAAATCCAATGTCCCTGAGTGAAGTCATTGCTTGCTCTACCTGCTCATTTGATCCAGTGATATTCCTAATAAATTGCAAATAAAATTAGTATAACCAATAAAGTTGTCCACATCTAGTTACAAGATCTAATTTTGCACAGAAGAGAGTTACATCATGTTAAAACCAAAACATACCAGTGCTAAACAGATCCTAATGGTTCATTTGTCCTTTTAGCTGTTTTTTTAAAAAAAACAACTCGCTACACTAAATCAGTTGTTTGTGCTGCCAAATAAACAAAGTCTACTGCTGACTATGCTTCTCCCACACCTCACTGATAAAGTTCAGTTTTCAGGCTTCTGAGGCGCCTTTGTAAGTGTGCAACTGTGGGACAAACAACCATTCCTACAGGCAAACCTGGAACAATGAAACATTTTATATTAGCAGTTAAGACAGACTTCCAATTTGATAAGGTTTTGTTTCTTGCCTCAAGGGCAGTTGTTGCAAGTCAAACAAAAGTGAGGTTTTAGATAAACAATGCCCGTCAAATACTGTTCCAATATATAGACAGCCTTTATTAAAGAAAGATTTGCATGTTAAAAGCTGCCGATATCCATACATTCTATTAGTAATCAGTTCCTTTATCTTGACTGTAGATTTCACTGTCCATCATAACAAACCAAATTCACTGCATTTTCTCCATTAAGGTACAAAGTCCTTAGGGACACTACATAAAAGCAGCCTTGGATCCATACGAGATCCAAGTCTAAGATATGAGGTGGATTTGACAAAGAGAAAACAGCCACATGGAGGGAGATCACCAGTCTACACCGGTCACTTAGCATGCAGAAGGGGGAAGCCAGCCTCCCATCAGCTGGTGGTAAATTAACTAGGTACACCCTATTCATTGAACTTGGACACCTAGGTGGCTGGCATAATCACATGACTTGGAGTCGGTCACTACAATGAAGCAGATCCTTCAACAAATGCTGTGGGAACTCATAAGGTTTTGAGACAACAGCCGCCATAAAAATATGGCCTGGAAGTTGCACATGTGCTCTTATATCCTGGGCTTAGAGCCTACCACAACTGGATTACAGAGGTGCAAGCAAAAGCTTCTAAATTTACAAGTGGAACTATTATTTAATAGAACATGGTATGTGTCCATAGTGCGATCGGGATGATATTAGGAATGTACACATATTTTATGTTGAATCGTGTTGCTCACCATACTGCTCAGGAAGAGGTCATGGTACTTAGCAGTTGTGTGTTTAAATGGAGAAATGGAGGTGGGGGAGGGGGGGCAGAAGAAAGAGAGAAAAGACTCTCTGTGGGGTCAAGTTGGCTCAAAGATGATGCACTGGATAACAGCAGACTCAATAATGAATTACCGGGTAATACTTCTACTATAGGGAGCCGCTAATAATTGACGTCTGTTTCATTGATGGTACCTAGAAAGGTACACCCGTCATTGGGAACTCAGCTCCAGATAACGCTACAAACCAATGTCCCAACAGATGGTGGTCAAAGTGGGACAAGCGGCAAGTAAAAACATGATTCTGGACACAAGGTTGGACTATTTCGTGGATCAACTAGGCAAGGAAGCAATGTGAATAGAGGCGCTATTGAATCGAGTGTTAAGCAAGAGCCAGGAGATAGTAGAACAGATTAGAGTCAGAACATCTTACCAAGTGAGCACAATATGGTGGAGTTTAGGGTTAGGCTTACGATGAAAGAAAAAATGAACATAACAGAAACATTCAACTTTACAATGGCAGATTTTTAAGAGATGGGCTAAAGAAAATGGAATCGGCACTATTAAAAGAAACAAATAGTTTTAGAGCTACTATACAGAGTATAGAACAAATACACATTGACTAGGGTGGCTTAGGTCAAACAATAGGGGAAAACAAACCAAATATGAAGCACTCTGGATGGGTTGATAAGTGTCAAATGACATTTAATGTGGATAAATGTAATAAGACTAGGGAAGGGAAATAAAAAGTGGTAATACAGAGCAAATAGTGCTTGGCTACAGGACAATCCAGGAGAATGGTAATGATGGATTGCTCACTTAAACTAATAATGCAGTGTGCAGCAGTAGTAAGGAAAGCTAAACAGATGGAGCAAAATTCGAGAAGCTGATAATGAGTCTGCACAAGGCGCTGGTATGGCTATACTTGGAGCACTGTGAATAATTCTGGTCACCATACTAGACAGCAAGAATATGAAGATTAGTGTTGATACAGAAAAAGGAAACCAAATCGATGTCTAGCCATAACACAAGGTTGAAAAGCCTGGGATAATTTACTCTAAAGGGAAACGATATTATTCAAGATCCTCAAGGGAAAATATAAATTGAATCCAGATATGTTCAGGGCTGCCACAAATTCTAGAACCAGAGACACTTACACAAGCTTAGAAGAGTGAAGGTGCGCAGAAACCAACTACTTTACAGAGAGGGTAATGAATGTGTGGAAGAGACTACCCAGAGGGGCAACTACTTTTTAATTTTTTTTCGGAAGAATTGGATAAATATTTGAGGAAATGGGTGATTGAGGTACATTCATTTCTGGGACCAGCCAGCCGGATTATAGTATTTTCCCATGTTCCTATTTAAGTTTACTAGTGCCCTATATGCTGCTAATCTGCACAGCAATCATGGAAAAATTCAGTCAGATCATCTTACTTCCCTGTCTGTGACAGCAGAGGGACTACAAAGTGACGGAATCTGTAAGAGATTAACTATTATTCGGCTCAACATTTGGAATGAGAAGGACTTCCATGAAATATAGCTAATGTCTTCTAGAGTCCAATGAACATTGATTTACCATTACAGTTCTAATAGATTTTTCTTGTACTTCTTTAATAATCTTACCTCAGAACAACTGTAAAATGATTTCCTTGCAATTCGCCCAACTTCAGGGGATATTTTTTGTAACTGAAATTCCCTAGCTTGAAGTTCATTAAACATTTGTTCAGATGAGAAAGCCTCTGTGCTGTGATTCTGTAAACAAATTCAAGTATATAGCATCTGTATGACATGGGAAATTAGATCATTCTCGTCAGCATATTCCTCCCAAAACACATGGTCAGGATACTAAAGCTTGAGATTCCCATAGCGCTTGAAATTATATTAATATTGAAAACATTCAAAAAGATAGATTACAAATTTGGACCGCAACATCATTTAAAATTGACAAGCTTTCAATAGGTAGATTTCACCAAATTTCAACTGAACCCCTGAATGAAGCACTCTGTTCCCTTGGCTAGTGACCCACCAAAATAACATTAAATCTACAATGCAAACTACTTAATACTGATGTAGGTACAGTTAACACCTCCTTTTTATTAATGGCTGTGCTACTCAGTCAGTGACGATTCCCCACCCGCTCTTTAACAAAAGACTTGCATTTATATAGCGTCCTTCACGGCCATCAAACGTCTCAAAGTGCTTTACAGCCAATGAAGTACTTTTGGAGTGTAGTCACTGTTGTAATATGGGAAATAGGACTAAAACATCACTGGGGGAGTCAGAAAAATGGCCCAATGCACAAAGCCCTGGCAATTTGAAGAGTTATACATTAAATGTCTCAAAGGTTACAGTCTAATTAAACTGCAATGTCTGCAGCAAAGTATAACCAAAGCATGGAGGAACCCCCGAAGATATTACTGACTTGCAACGAGAGCAATCTATTTTAAGGTTTGGGAGAACAGTCCATTACAAGCACATAACCAGTTATATGTTGCTGCCAAAGTAGTATTTATACCATTTTTGGGTCCATAACTGTTCCACTCCTATTACCCACAGCAACCCAGAAAGGGTGAAAAATGTACCAAAATTATCAAAGTGACCAGAAAGGTTTTGGTCCAACAGCTTAATAACTACATACTACTTGTCTGACAATACTTACTTTACAACTGCAATTTCTTGTACTGTTATAGCCCTTTTATCTTTGGTCCCCATGTAAGAAAATATGTTTGGTTTGACTCTGCAGAAACAAGAAAGAAAATAATATTTAAGATACTGAGGCACAAAAATGTAAACGGTTATATTGGAAAAAAGGTGTTCAGCTTTATAAATGCATAACTCTGGATCAAAATAGACATGGATCTTTTGAAAATGTCTCCATGTTTCCAGGCAAAAAAGGAATGTTAGCAACCTGGACTTGCTTCAAACCAATATTTGAGGCTTGAGTTTTAAATACCGCAGAACTGAGACCCAACAAAGCATGTGAAGGGATTAGTTCACAACTTGTAAGCATGATTCCAGAATCACATCATAGAACTCCAAATATGCAGCTCTGCTGTTACAGCTAGAAATCAATTTAGGCAACGACCCAAAAAGATACGGCAGCAAGGGCATGGACTGAATAGTCACAAATTATTCCACTAACTATAGTTTCACTGCTGTGCCAGTCATCGAGTGGCTTACTGGTTCTCCCAGAGAAAAGATAATTGCGAATTAAGAATCTGGTGATAGATCAGCAGATTTTGTAAGCTTATGTAATCAAATACTGAAGTTGTATACAGACTTAAAAATTGTACACGGGCCACATGTTTTATTTTGAAAACTTTCATTGTAAACTTTCTGCTGTCATTATACTACCTGTAGGACCATTTATGCCTGTAGGTAATAATATAATTGCCAATGTGAAGGGCATCACATCTTGCCTGTCACACACTCAGTCAGCCTTGCATGCCACACAGCAGCAGTGACTATACCAAGAGGGTTATAAATATTAACACTTTTCTCCCTCAAAGCTTAAAACTTCTGTTGCTGTTTTAAAAATGAATCTTTCAGATGGCTATTTAAAATAGAAATCAGTTTACTCTCAGATTTGCTGCAGGTGTCAAGTAATGATGAGTAACCGTCAGCGAACTGTATATATTTCTCTCCCGATAATCTGAAGCAGAAGTAAAATAGGGATTGCCACCACTGTCCGAGGGGGTATAATTGCAGCGTGATAAGCTCACACAGCCAGTTTTCATTATAAATATGGCACACACGTACGTGCGCACACACACACCCCAAATATATTGTTTGCTTGGCTCCCCCTTTATTCCCTCATTATGTTTACCGCTGCAAAGGTAATTCCCCTGCCTTCCCCCGACCAGTTCTCCTGCCCCTCCCACCATTTTCATTCATCCTCCTCCTCTTCCCCTTTCTCTGCCTCCATTCTAGACTCCAAGTCGCCTCCTATCCGTCTCCTACCCCCCCCATTCCACATTGCTCGCTCACTTACTGCAATTATCCCCCCCACCCTGTGACACTGCTTGACCTGAATACTGCTCCTCGTCTCAACTCCCCATGCGCAACTTGGAGATCAACTAATAATATATTTTGTGTGTATTTAATCTGCTTTATTCATACATACTGAAAGTAGAACTGCAAAATGTTTCAGTAATATATAACAACATCTGCTTCAAAGGAAAGCTATGTAATAACAGTCAACTCAACATACCTCAGAAACTTAGACAACACATTAATAGCATCCATTGTGTCTTTGTTTTCCTTATATAGCACAAAATGGCAGTAGCTCCCCCTGCTTTTGGGCCACGAGTGCTTTCTTGGATCTTTGAAAAGAAGACAATTCATTATGCCAAAGAAACATCAGTGAAAAAAATGTACACTTCTTTCTTCCCGCAGTTACCATTGTTCTCAGAGAGTAGTTTGCAAGTCACATAAAAACAATAATCGAGTAATAAAGACCACGTAAAGAAGCAAAACACAAGTTGATCTGTTTCTCAAATTCAATTTGCAATCTGTAACTAAAAGCAAGCTTCAGTAAGTTCACGGAACATGACTGATGTCAAATTCTGCTATTATTCCCTGGATTCCAGGACTTTTACACACTCAGTCTTGAGGATTGAATTCTGCGATTTGTTCCATTTTCCTATGAAAACCATAGATCAGATCAATAGCTTTGCACATCGGTCATAGAACCATAGAATGATGCAGCACAGAAGGAGTCCATTCGGCCCATCGTGCCCGTGCCAGCTCCAATTAGTCCCACATCCCTGCTCTTTTCCCATAGCACTGTAAATGTTTTCATTTTCATTCGAGCTTTCGATTGAGTCCTTAGAGTTAGTGAAATGGACCCAAGTGAAATTTGCCTGCACATTGCATGGTTGCTATTGTTTCTCAACTATAAAACCTATACACCCGCTCAAAAATGATTTTCAAATTAACAGTAGGAAACAAAAATAAGTTTTAAAAATACGAAATGCAGTATTTGATTCTTGAATAGCGAAAGTGTAAAAGTGAATGGAAAGATATAAAATCTAACAGCAAATAAGGTTTCCATTTTGTTTAACAGGGATTGTTCATCATGTAATATTCATTTGCATGTTTTTGCCAGTACGAAAATTGTGTTAAATCAACTGCTCAACCACACTTCCCACAGTTTATCAAGAACAAACTTAGTTTTCAGTCTGCACTAACCTTTTCTTTTGCTTCTACATGTTACTACATTAAAAGCATTATATAAATCCAAGGTGTTGTATGATGGCAGTATTACCATAATACCATTTTTGGTCAGTTGGCTGTATCCTTGCCAGAGTCAAAAGATTATTGATTCAAATTTCACTCCAGGACTTGAGCTCACACTCCAGTGCAGTACTGGGGGTATGCTGCATTGTCAGAGGTATCATTCTCTGGTTGAGGTGATAAACCAAGGTCCTGCCTCCCCACTCCAGTGGTTCAGGTGGATGTTAAGAGCAAGGAATTCTCCCAGTGTTCTGGCCAACATTCCTTCCTCAACCACCGCAAAATTGTGTTACTCATCTCACTGTGGGAATTTGCTATCTTCAAAATAGCTACCATGTTTACCTACATAACATTCTTTGCAATTTAAATTATCAAGACAAAGTATTATATTGTGCTTTTTTTTAAAAAAGGGGGGAATTTTTAAAATAAAGTACAAGCTATATCTGAACATGGAACTCCTTGCAACTTGCTGACGCTTTTGTATACGATTAGAAAATTAAATAGCACACATATACTGAAGTTAACAATTTCTAACCCATTGCCATTAAAAACCCACCATGTTTACACTCAATCCTGGCTATATTTGTCTTCCACTAAAGCTAAAAGGTCATTTAAACTGCCATTTTAATCTTTTTGATGGAATTCACTTGTGACAAAGACGGTTAGATTTTCAACTCACAATCCAACAGAAATCAGTTAAGAAAATCACCAAGTACAATGTGGCTGAAGATTAATTTTCCAGTGAATTATATAAACATTCCTTAAACATACTGGTCATTCACAAAGTGGGGCATAGAGCTGGTTTTGTGTTTCTTAATAATAGATTGTAATTTAACTCTACTGTGCGACAAACATTCATCAAGTTCCAGTTCAGCAGTTTTCAAATGAGTGTTGTATTACCTCCCATGACAAACAGGAGTTGTACCTTAGCAACCAAATGTTACATTTACATTAAGCCAACACACACCTAAAGACAGATATTTCTCAGCATCATTAGATCAAAACCATACAAATGGTCAATACAGTTTAAGGAATTTGCAACACAAACAATCCACCCAAATATATTACAAACTTAGTCAAAAGGTATCGCTTCACAAGTTATTCTGTAAAATAGATTATTCATGTGGGAAATTCTAGAAATGTCTTTTTTTTTTAATGGATCAACCATATAATATAGTGCTTTCAATTAATAGCTTCATAGACTAATCCTCAGTTTGGTAAGCTGCATATAATGGCCGACATTTCTTTTCAGTGGAATGAAACATATCTTACCTGCTGCTTTGACCTCTGTCCAACCATTGAAAAGCATAAGAAGTATAAACAGAGCATTATTTAATTTGTAGAACAATATTCTAGTGTGGGTGTATTGCAGGTGGCCATGCATGAACTGCAGCTATGAATGTGCAAAATATGTGAAGTAGGGAGGTCATCAAGCAGTCCAAGTACTACAGTTCAGTCCCTCCCCCAAGTTTAGCGCACTATTCAACAGTAAGTTCGTATTATCAGTCAAATCTCGATCTCTCACACATGCATATCAGGTTATTACTTAGTTCTAAAATTTAATTAACTTGTACAAGTTTTTCCAAATATAACATACAATGGTATCTAGTGAGTGGAGAACAACTATTCTTAAAGAAAAGACTGAACATGCAGGTTCAAAAAATGTCAATACATAATTTTCCCTTTGTCGAATTGGTAATTTCCTTGGTTTATATGCAAAAACATTTGTACAAGTAAAAGCTCCATGGAAAATATGGTGGGTAGGTCTTCGGAAAAAATATTCTGTATCATACTGTTTTGACTCCCAAAAGTAACAAAGGAGGAAAAAAATTCCATTTTTTTCCGCAGCTCTGATAAATCTCTACTGTCTTGGTTGAAGCCCAATAATATAACAGTCAATTTGTTGGTTTAATAATGGGCAACTTGCCTCAAGATTAATGCTTTTTTCCTTTTTAGAATATGAAAAAACCTTTCTTCCATGAAAGGCTTGAACACACTTCCTAAAGAATTAGCTCATTTTGCTATCTATGTACATGTCCAGTTGTGCTATAATGTATTAATCTCAATGCCACACTCAAGTTTCAAAATGAACATATGGAAATACTTTAAGTCAATGTTCACACCCCAGAATCTAAAAATTGCTGGATTTGGACTTTCGTCAGAACAGTGAATAACTGACCAAGCAAAGATGGACTTGGCCAACAACCACCCCAATCTTGTTCACTAGTCATCAAAGAATATAAGTGTAAGCCACATAGCTGTCCACACATCAGTTTTGTTTCCCACTCTTTTGTTGTCATTTTTGGGATGTGGTTCCACACGCACCAGACTATATTCTGCTGTGCGCCTCAAAGCCAGTGTTGGCAGGCCATCTAAGCACAGGGAGACACACAGCCAAGCCCAATTCTGACATCATCCAATGTCCACACGGACACTGCCAGTCTGGGGATAGCAATTAGAAGTCCAAATCCTGGGTAATTATCCCCTCTCTAACCAGGGACATTGGGCTCAATTTTGGCCCAGCCCGTTTTTCGGCACATTTACCGGAGATGCAAAGTTTTTCTCCATTCAAAAGTGCACCGGAAAATTTCCTTCCCACTTTGGCCACTGTCCGGCCACCTCCCTGTGGTTGCGAAACATGGCCAGTCGAGTCGGGGGTGGAGCTAGCGTCCTGAGCCGAAAACAGAGACGGGACGTCTGCACATGCGCAGTGGAGTGTCCGTGCATGCATAGTAGTTCCTCGCCCCAGCCTTTCCGTGTCTTGCTGCAGCCGCTGTGTGGGACCCGATGCCAGCTAAATGTTGTGAGTAGTGGTATGGAGTGGGAATTGCACAGACTGCTTAGTTCCATTTGATTTGAAGCTTTAATCACTTTAATCTTAGAAATCGCACCGGGAGACCACTCGGCCAGGGCTAAGGGCGGTGCGATTGATCTCTTAGAACTGATAGAAATCATCCAGACAGGAGCACTATCCCTGGCCGAGTGGCCTCCCGCACCAGCCGGCCCACTGCCTTCCCGGGCCGAGTTTTAAGATGAAGGTAGAACTTACTTCAATTTTTTGTTACTGAATGCTTATTACTTTTTGTTTCCAAGGTTTGGTGCTTTGTAAGTCTTGGTGCTTTAGGTGCAGGTCCTCTCCGCTTCCCTTCCCGCCCCATCCCAGGCCGAATGGCCTCCGATATACCTACCTGCGCCGATTTCTTAACTCTCCACAAGGGTTTTCTGAAGTGGCCACATACGCTGGCCTAAGTAGAAATGGAATAACTATTAGCTGGTCTAAATGGGCAGAACTGGCATAGGTGGCTAGTAACGCCCCCTTTTGAGAGGAAAAAAAACGAAACTAAAAAAAATCGTAACTAACTCACTACACTGATGCAAATTGATTGTGGAAAATGGGAATCATTAAGTTACGCCAAAAAAAAAACGGAGCAACTCCTGGCCAAAATTGAGCCCATTGAAACCAATTTTAATGTCCCTACTGCTGCTCCAGCTGAGAATGGCACCAAGCAAGATAAAATTGACGGGGATTCCCACTGCTGCTTGCCGTCTCAGTGACCTTTGCTGGAAAGAGGGAGGAGGACAGATTCAGCCACCAGTAGTCAAATAGCCTGCCGACACTCTCACAAGAAGAATGGCTATGTGGATGAGTCCTCGCAACTGTGGAACTATATCCCACAGGATTCAATGTCCTCAGAATGGGCGGAGAGGAGAAATTCAACAAAAGAAAACAAACTTTACAGAAGTTAAGGGATTCTCTTTAATCTATTACTACAAAAATATTTGCCGTGTTCTGTGGTGAATATTTGCAACAAACAGAACTAGTTAGAACTGGTTAGTGGCCGTTATTGCCATTGTAACACAAGCTTGGATTGTATTATTAACAGCAAACTCTAAACCATGTTTACCAGGAGGAGTTAATAGAACATCTTGCTACTGCACATTTGCTGACACCATGGCCCCAAGTTTCCACACGCGGCAAAACAGGTGCCCCTCCGAGCTGGGCGCCCGTTTTTCGCGCCGAAAACGGTGCCTGAAAAAAAACGCGCTATTCTCGAGCGCTTTGCAGCTCGATGTCTGCTTGGCGCAGCGCCCAGGGGGCGGAGCCTACCACTCGCGCCGATTTTGTAAGTAGGAGGGGGCGGGTACAATTTAAATGAGTTTTTTTCGTGCCGGCAACCCTGCGCGTGCGCGTTGGAGCGTTCGCGCACGCGCAGTCTGAAGGAAACATTGGCACTCGGTCATTTCAAAAAGTGCTGCAGAAAAAGTGAAAATTTGTTTATTGAACCCTTGCAAAGGCTTGTATTTTAATTTTCTTGATATTTCTGTGTGTGAGGGTGAGGGAGTGCGTTCTGTAATTAAAGATAGACTGTGATAAACGGGACACATGCACTTGTTTGAGACTATTCAAATTCTTTGTAGCTGTTCAATTTTTAACATTTTTTAATAAAACCACATTGCCCTTCCATGATCAGCACTGAGGCTTCTTGCAGCTTTCTCCCCCTGCCGTCCGTCGGGCCCGTCGGGAACGGCTGCCTCAAGTAATGAGGCTTCCTGCAGCCTTCTCCCTCCCTCCCCCTGCCGTCGGTCGGTCCCGACGGCAAACCGCTGCCTGAAAGGCCTGCCTGAAGCACTTTCACACAGGTAGGAACATGGTTTATTTAATCTTTTCTTTGCTTATAAATTTTTATTCAGGTTAGATTTATTTGTATAATATTTGTATAAGTATAACTAAGGATTTATTGTAGAATGTAATGACTTCCCTTCCCCCCCCCCCCCACCCCCACCCCCTCGTTCCCGACGCCTAATTTGTAACCTGCGCCTGATTTTTTTAATGTGTAGACAAGGTTTTTTCAAGCCTACAAAAATCTTCACTTGCTCCATTCTAAGTTAGTTTGGAGTACGTTTTCACGGTGGAAACTTTCAAATCAGGCGTCAGTGGCCGGACATGCCCCCTTTTGAAAAAAAAATTCTGTTCAAAAGTGAAACTGTTCTACCTGACTAGAACTGCAGAAAACTTAAATGTGGAGAATTCCGATTTCTAAGATACTCCGTTCTCCACTAGTTACTCCTAAAAATCAGGAGCAAATCATGTGGAAACTTGGGGCCCATGTCATTAAATGCAGTTTAAAAAAAAAATCACACAACATAACCAGCCAAATGATTCACAGCACACCAATTACAAGCTCCAATGGCAAGCGAGTTGTACATATTTGTCGTTTGTGAAATATTTTGCAAACTATGTTCGAATACAGCTTTGGTGTCTCATCGCTATACATTCAAACTTGATGGAGTCCAATTATGGACACAATACTCTCGAGGCTTCAACACTTAATGAATGTCAAGCAACCAAGCCCTTCAGCCTGTCAGTATTAAAGGTGCTACAATACAGTTTGTGCCCAAGCAATTAAAAAACAATGAAAGCTGCAAAGCAAGAATAGAGTTACTGCAGCTCTTTGAGACAATACACTATCAGTAATAAGTACAGGGTACAGTAAATTTCTCTTTGATCTCTTTCCCTCAAACAACAGCCTTAATATCGATAATTTACAATGTAATTAAAACTGCTGCTGATCATCAGATTATCCATCACTTTGAAAGTCATGACTGTAACTATGGTTTTAGAATGGTTCTTCTACCAATGTTCTGGTTGTTAAACACCTCACTCTGCTTTTGGATGTTCTGGTGAATCATCGATCATTGCTTTAGATATTTTCAAAACACTTCTAAAACAAGTCACCATCATATGGTCTTCCATGAACATTATGCTCATAGTTATCTAGTTTCATCTCAAATCACGCTCTCTCTGTTGTAGTTGATGACTCAGCCTCTGACTTTTTCCAGTAATTTAGGAGTTACTCAGGACTTTGTCCTCTCTCCTATATTTCTTCTTCATGGCAATATCCCCCTCCGCTCATCATCCAGCCCTATTCATTCTTTTCCTGAGGATTACATTTCCTTCAGATGACATGTCTTCAATTCAATGGATGAATTACTACATTTTGTTGTTCATCATGTGATTCCATGAGGCAATGAAAATCTAGCATTCTTCACAGTTTCTTCGTCTCTCTCAAAAGCTGTAACGAACAGCAAACCACCTCTTATCTTTTATTGCTTCGCTCCGAGTCCTACCCTCATTGGCATTTTTAGCCTCACTATTTCTTCTGACTTCATGAACTTTCTTATCTCCTTCATAGCCCAAGCAGCTTGTTTTCCTCTTTTGTAGCAAGCACTTTTCCCTTTAAATCTTAATTCACTACAACATACACATCCATCCAAGACATGAGCTCTACGTCCAAATGTGAGGATGCTCATCTAGCATTCCTAGACAGAATCATCATCATAGGTAGTCCCTCGTATCGAGGATGACTTGCTTCCACGCTAAAAAAGGAAGAGTTCAGAGGTATTTCAATGAAGGACCTAATATTCCAGGTCCTGAACTACATGTTGAAGGGTGGAAGATGCCTGTGCGTGGATTTTTTTTAAACTTGTGGTGGCCGTTGCACACCAGCCACCACGCAGGCTTGACAGAGCTAGGTCTTGGTCCAGTGGCAAGGATTAACCGAGACGACTGGAGCCCAGCTCTGCTGGACAGAATACTAGAAAAAGCTCATCTTTAAGTAAATGATCTTTTTCTAATTTTAAGCATCTTAGTCAATGATACAACTATAGTCAATGATGCTCTGAATTTTCCTCTCATTCCAAATTTGCCAAATCACCTGTGTTTCAATAAAGACGGGGCCCCGATTCAATCACATTCTTCCCCAGGGTCTTATAACTGTGCAACTCCTTAACTCTTCATTCATTCATTCCTTTTATAATCTTCAGACTTTAAAACCTAAGACTGGAATCAACTAAACACGACTTCCTGATTTATCTCTTCCATTTGAATCTTTTCAGCCTTGGTGCAATTTGATCCTCTGCGGCAAAAACTTGGTCGGTGGGATCTTCGGTGACCTTTTTGCGGTGGCACTTCCACGTGCCGCCGGGGAGAGGAGCACTGACGTGCAACACCCGAAAGAGCATTTGCGACCGATTTTTGGCTCTCAGGACCCGCATTCTGCGCCCAGAATACCGACAGGATAAAACCTGTGGTGCAGCCCTGAAAGTTTTTATATTTTAATTCTTTTTCAGCGATTTAGTAGGCAAGGGTTTTGTGAATTTTTTTTTTTTTGCAATTTTTTTTTGTTGTTTCCCCCTCCCCCACCAAGGCCTCTGTCACAGCGCTATCGGCTTCGGACTAAAGTTGGCGTAACAGTTTGCGCCGCGAATTCTCGTACAATGCCAATTTTTACCGCTGCACAAATTCAAGGCCGAAAAGCAGGCCTAAAAACGATAGCAAAACAAAAACGGTAATTTTGGCATATAACTACCGTTTTCGAAGCCTTTTCTTTCAGACGTACCTGCTTACCATGCAGCTTTAACACTCATCATTTTAGTGCTGTGACGCTATCTATACCCAAATAAAAAAGGGTCGGGCTAGGGGCGAGGAGAAATGCACACACACACAAAAGTTGGCTTTCCCCAAGTACAGATTTTTGATTCATTTCCTTATATGTGTCACGGTTGCTTCAATTACATCCAAAACCTTCAGAATGACAAATAATACATCACTGATCTAAACAAGAGTGATACAGTAGTTCAGGCATGGAACAAGGTGATCACTATTGTAGTTTCTTTTAAAACTCCAACAATGATACACAACTTTGCTGCCGCTTCTTTTTTTCATGTACTGGCTAATTAAAGAAGAAAAGATTTGAAGCAATAGTTTTTATTTTAAATACTCCCACATTCTATTTTATTTGATGTTTTTGCAGAAAAGTTCATTTCGTTGTCAATATGAGAAACTTCAAGTCGGGTTTCCCTCACTGCTGGGCTACTACGATAAGATCTTTCACTGGCTATGCCTCTATAGGAAACAGCTGGAGACATAACGGGCCCAAGTTTCGAGCCGCGCAGTCCCGACCTGGACGCCCATTTTTTGCGCCACAAAGTGCGCCTAAAAAAACCCTCCAGATTCTCCACCTCCCTGCAGGTCCTCTGGCCCTCGGCGCAGCGCAGCAGGAGCTGTAGGGGGCGAAGCCAGGTCCCTGCGCCGAAAACAGTGCCGGGACCTCGGCACATGCGCGCTACAGTGGGCGCGCAAGTGCAGTAGCTCCAGGTGCCCGAAACTGTGTGGGAGGGGCCCGAAGCACGCAGCCCCTAGCCCTGGCCGAATGGCCTCACTGGGGCTGCGTGAATAAGGCTCCTCCCACGGCCAGCTCCTGCTTCCTCCCGACTCGACTCGACTCCCGCTTCCGGACCGGACCAGACACCTGCTGCCCCCCCCCCCCCACCCCCAGCCCCCGACTGGATCCGACCTGACCTCCCTCCGTCCCCCCGACCCGAACCGAACCTCCCTCCCTCCCTCCCACCACCACCCCCCTCCTCCCCCCCCCCCCCCTCCCACCACCACCACCCCCCAACGCCACCTACCTGTAAATCTGGTGCTGGGGACGCCTCCCTCCCCCTTCTCCTTCTGCCCCCCCCCCCCCGCATCTCCTCGTTGTCAGAAACACAGACACTGACAGACAGAGAATGAGAGACACACAGACAGACAGAGATAGAGACACTGACAGAGACACACTGAGGGGGGTATCCCAGCACGCTGTTGGAGGGCTTCCGGTGCTGCAGTCGGTAAGTAGAAAATGTTTTATTTATTGATTTAAAAAAAAAATTATTTCTTATTAATTTTTTTTGATTGATTTATTGGTTGATTTATTGATGTATTTATCATTTATTATTGATGATGGCTCTTTATTTGTAAAACTGAAGTGTTTAATGTTTGTAAACTTCCCTTTAAACAGCACCCCCCCCACCATTCCCTACGCCTGATTTGTAACCTACGCCTGATTTTCTAAAGTGTAGACAAGGTTTTTTCGAGCGTACATAAATCTTCACTTACTCCATTCTACGTTAGCTTGGAGTAAGTTTTCATTCACGAAACTTTGAAATCAGGCGTAAGTGGCCGGACACGCCCCCTTTTGAAAAATAAATTCTGTTCCAAAGTGAAACTGTTCGAACTGACTAGAACTGGAGCAAACTAAATGACGAGAATTCCGATTTCTAAGATACTCCGTTCTACACCAGTTACTCCTAAAAATCAGGAGCAAATCATGTGGAAACTTGGGGCCAACGAGTCAGAGCCAAGACATTACCTTCCTGTTCAAGAAAGGAGGGAAGAGAGGAAACAGAACTATAGGCCAGTTAGCCTGACATCAGTAGTAAGGAAAAATGCTAGAATCTATTAAGGATGTGGTAACAGGGCACTTGGAAAATTACATTAGACAGAGTCGACATGGCTTTATGAAAGGGAAACTGTGTTTGACAAATCTGTTTTTGAAGATGTAACTAGTACGATGGATAAGGGAGAACTAGTGGATGTAGTGTATCTGGAATTTCAAAAAGCACAAGAGAATATTACACAGGGTTAGAGCTCATAGGATTGGGGGTAATAGATCAGCATGGATTGAAGAATGGTTAACGGACAGAAAACAAAGAGTAGAAATAAACGGGTCATTTTCGGGATGGCAGGGTGCAACTAGTGGAGTGCCGCAGGGGTCAGTGCTTGGGCCTCAGCTATTTTCAATTTATATTAGTGACTTAGATGAGGGGACAGAGTGCAATGTATCCAAAAGATGAGACACGAATAAATGTTAGTATTCAGAGGAATTTGGGAGTCCTTGTACACAAATTAACATACAGCAAGCAATTAGGAAGGCAAATAGTCTGTTGACCTTTATTCCAAAGGAGTTGGCGTATAAGCATAAGAAGTCTTGCTGCAATTATAGAGGGTTTTGGTGAGGCCACATCTGGAGTACTGTGTACAGCTTTGGTCTCCTTACCAAAGGAAGGATATACTTGGCTTGAAGGGGGGGGGGGGGGGATGGGTGCAACAAAGGTTCACTAGATTGATTCCTGGAGATGAATGGGCTGTCCTATGAGGAGAGATTGAGTAGAATAAGCCTATATTCTCTGGAGTTTAGGCGATCTCATTGAAGCATATAATATTCTTAGTGGACTTGACAGGATAGATGCTGAGGCTGTTTCCCCTGGCTAGAGAGTCGAGAACTAGAGATCAAAGTCTCAGGATAAGGGAGGTCAGCCATTTAGGACTGAGATGAGACATCTCTTCACTCAGAGGGTTGAGAGTCTTTGAAAATCTCTACCCCAGAGGGCTGTGGATGCTCAGATGAGGAGTACATTCAAGACTGAGATCAATAGATTTTTGGATTCTAAGGGAATCAAGGGATATGGGGATAAGGCAGGAATGTGGAATTGATGCAGAAGTTCGGCCATAATCTTATTAGATGGGCTGTATGGCCTACTCCTGCTCCTATTTCTTACGTTCTTATGTTAACAAAGCAGTTATCACTGAGACCCAACTGACTACAAAGGTGTCCAAGCCAGCAAAACTGACATCTATAAAATACATCGGGCCACATTTCGCTGGAGCAGGGCATCACGCGGTGTGCCCAGTTAGTTACATTTACAATTCATGTTTGGGTTTAAAAAAAATTTTCCCACAAAGTTGCTAGAAGTGCAAACTGATGACGGAGCAGCAGGGCCAACAGGGCATCTGGGACTTTGGTGAACAATGGGACAAACAGTGTATCTCCTTAAACAACAGTGCAGGGAGAGGTGGAATGACCTTGTTGCGGTCGCAAGAGTAAGTAATAGTAAGCAGCTTAATGGGACATTAAACGAAGGACTACATTAAATGCACATAGTATGTTATTAGTGCTTTGATGTTTATCGGTGTGTGCTGCAACAGCAGATGGGCAATTCGATAAAGCATTGCTATTGTCATTTTTGTAGAAGAAACTGTCAAACAGCAGAGCGGAGCAGCGACGCATGGCAGGGTGGTCCCCCAAAAAATATTGGAGCTGACAGAGGTGGAGGAACGTGTGGCAGCCCTGGTAGGTGCCCACAATCGGGGCGGCTACCCGTGGTGGTGCTGATCTAGTGACAGTTGAGGGCAAGTCCTGCAAAATTCACGGGTTATGTTGGGGTCATGTAACGTAATGTAATGTAATGTTGGAGTTATGCAATGTAATGTTTGGGTCATGTAATGTAATGTCATGTAGTGTCTGTGGATTTGGGTTAGGGTAATTTCATGTAGTGTTCCTCGATGACATACAATGCAGTAGTGGTGCTCTTTTAAATAAGCCTTCGCTGTGTGACCGTACTCATGTCACCCTGACCCCTCCCCTGCTGCTAACCACTCGCATGTTGCTTTCTATTTCCAGCTGAGGAGTCGCAAGCGCTCGATCCCACTATGGGAGCCTCCACCTCCACCTCCACCTTGTTCAGGCGAATTTGGGGGGACGAGGACGTTGAAGACGATGGGGAAGAAGAAGGGCAACCACAGGACCCTATGCACACAGCTGTTGCGGGGGGATCAATGCTGCAGAACTGGAGGTGGAGGAGGTTTTTGTGGGATCTGAAAATATAGTTACTTTACCTGAGGCCACCACTCCCTCAGAAGGATCATGGGTTCACCGACTCAGAGGTTGCAGGACCAAGCGGTGTGCAGCAATGCACCCCTGAGTGTACAAGCCCGAATGCCACCTCCAAGGAGGCTGATTCAGCAAAGCAGATATGCTCCGAAACAGGCAGACGCAAACCTGGACATGGTGGGACTGTCAAGGGAGAGCGTCGATGTAGGTCGTGAGCCTCTCCAGGCCCTGGGTGGAATATCCGGGAACATCGCCGCACAATCCGCATGGAAATCGGAGGATATGTCGCAGCTGACTGCGGCAAAACACCGAGTCTGTCAATGCCATGCGGCAATTGATGGTCTCAACATTTGGCACGGCAGCCCCCAATGTCACACCACCCAGACAAACAGCATCTGTGGGTTGGAAGGTAGAACTATATTCCGACTCAGAAGCCGGGTCTTCCACATCCCGAGCTTCTCCATTGGATCCACACATGGCGTTGCCAGTGTCTATCCCCCCAACAAGAGCAATGCTCTGGATGCCTTGCTGCACAACGTCCTGGTCTCAACGTGGCTAGAGGTAGGGGTAACGGGAGGAAGCAATTGTGGGTAAGGATCTTGGGGGGAGGGGGGAGGAGGAGAAAGAGGTGGTGAGAGTGGTGACTGCAGGTAAAATTGAACAGGGTGGGGTGGGGGGGTGTATGTTGGTTATTTATTTGTTGTTCTTGTTGTGGCCACAGTTTATTGTTATTGTTCATTGAGAAAGTATACTGTTGATAAAAAAATTAACTTGAAAATTTTTCAAAATTTTACATGAAACATTTTAGTCAAGTTACCCATTCTTGTACAGTGTCTCACTTTTAGATAATGAGGGGCAATAGTCATCATGGTTCCACAGAGTAGCCAAGCAAAGGTAAAAGGTAACTCTCACCGTTCAAGCAAAGTGTTCATTTATGAGCTGCTGACGTAAAACTTTTGCAATTACAAAACCTCCACGAGGCTTCTTCTGTAGTGTTGTGTGTGGGGGGGGGGGGGGGGGGGGTGTAGCATGGGTTCATTGCCAGGCTCCTCCTCCTCCTCCTCTCCTTAGGTGGTCCTGCAATCACCTGTGCCAATTCCTGTCCCCTCATGATGGCTAAGTTGTATAGCATGCAGCATTGCACAATGAACTCAACGACCTGCTCAGTGTGCTGCCTCCAGAGTGGTCCAGGCATCGGAATCGCTGCTTCAGCACTCCAATTGTCTTTTCGATGATATTGCGTGTATGGCTGTCATTGTAGCGATGCTCGGCTTCTGTCTGAGGGTTCCAGAGCGGGGTCATGAGCCAGGTGGCGAAGCCGCATCCTTTGTCCCCCAGCATCCAGCTGTGACCTTGTGGCTGAGACTTAAAACAGGTCAGAGACAGTGCTCTCACACAAAATGAAAGTATCATGGATGCTCCCTGGAAACTGGGCATTGACTGCCATGATGCGCTGCGTATGGTCGCAGACAACCTGCCGTTTCAGGGAGTGGAATCCCTTTCGGTTTCGGTACACCTCTGGCTTCTGTAAAGGTGCTCGCATGGCGATATGCGTACAGTTAATGGCACCCTGAACCTTGGGCGAATTCCACAGCCCTCTCACCCTGTGCCTCCCTGGTCACTGGGAATTTTATAAAGTCCATCCTGCGTGCGTACAGTGCATCAGTTACCTGGCGATGCAGCGAACTAAGAGATGCAGCACGTATCCCCAACTGATGCCTAGAAGGAACCGGATGTATAGAAGGCAAGTGCAGCAGTCACCTTCACCTCGACGGGCAGTGCAATTACGGAGACATGGTTGCAGGGTGACCAGGGTTGAGAACTGAATATCCAAGGATATTCGATATTTGGGATGAACAGGCAAAAAGGAACAGGGGGCGGTGTGGCATTGTTAGCAAAGGATGAAATCAGAGCAATAGTGAGAAAGGATATTGGCTCTGAAAAATCAAGATGTAGAATCAATATGGTGGAGTTAAGGAGCATCAAGGGGCAGAAAACATTGGTGGGAGTTGTCTATAGGCCTCCAAACAGTAGTGGCAGTGTAGGGGACGGCATCAAATAGGAAGTTACAGATGCATGTAGCAAGGGTACGACAGTAATCATCGGTGACTTTAATCTACATATAGACTGACCAAACCAAATTAGTAATAATACTGTGGCAGATAAATTCTTGGAGTGTGTACGAGATGGTTTTTTAGACCAGTAGGTTGAGGAGCCTGCTGGGGAACAGGCTATCCGAGATTGGATATTGTGTAATGAGAAGGGGTTAATTAACAGTCTTGTTGTGCAGGGTCCTTTAGGGAAGAGTGACTATAACATAATTGAATTTCTTATTAAGATGGAAAGTGAAGTAGCCCAATCCAAAACTAGGGTCCTAAATCTAAACAATGTAAACTACGAAAGTATGAGGAATTAATTGGCTATGATAGATTGGTAAGATTTATTAAAAGGCATGACAGTGGATTGGCAATGGCTAATATTTAAGGAATGAATGCATGAATTGCAACAGTTATACATTCCTTTCTGGTGTAAAAACACAAAAGGAAAAGTGACCCAACCATGGCTAGCAAAAGAAATTAAGAATAGCATTAGATCCAAAGAGGAATTATACAAAGTTGCCAGAAAAAGTAGCAAGCCTGAGAATTGGGAGCAGTTTAGAATTCAGCAAAAAAGGACCAAGAGATTGATTAAAAGGGGAAAAATAGAGTATGAGAGTAAACTTGCAAGGAACATAAAAAACGACTGTAAAAGTTTCTACAAGTAAAAAGAAAAAGATTAGTGAAGACAAATGTAGGTTCTTTACAGATAGAAACAGGAGAATTTATGATGGGGGAATAAGGAAATGGCGGAACAATTAAATAAATACTTCGGTTCTGTCTTCACGGAAGAGGACATATAATGTCCCAGAAATACTAGGGAACCAAGGGTCTAGTGAGCAAGAGGAATTAAAGGAAATGATTATTAGTAAGAAAATAGTGCTGGAGAAACAAATGGGACTGAAGGCAGATAAATCCCCATGGCCTGATGATCTGCATCCCAGAGTACTAAAAGAGGTAGCCATGGAACTAGTAGATGCATTGGTTGCCATCTTCCAAAATTCTATAGATTATGGAACAGTTCCTGCAGATTGGAGGGTGGCAAATGTAACCCCACTATTTAAAAAAGGAGGGAAGAGAGAAAACCGGGGAACTACAGACCAGTTAGCCTGACATCAGTAGTAGGGAAAATGCTGGAGTCTATTATAAAGGATGTGATAACGGTACATTTGGATAATATCAACAGGTTTAAACAAAGTCAACATGGATTTATGAAAGGAAAATCATGTTTGACAAACCTACTGGAGTTTTTTTTGAGGATGTAACTGATAGAATAGATAAGGGAGAACCAGTGGATGTAGTGTATTTGGATTTTCAGAAGGCCTTTGATAAAGTCCCACATAAGAGGTTAGTGTGCAAAATTAGAGCACATAGGATTGGGGGTAATGTATTGGCATGGATTGAAAATTGGTTAACTGAAAGGAAACACGAGCGTAGGAATAAACAGATCTTTTTCGGGGTGGCGAGCAGTGACTAGTGGGGTACCACAGGGATCAGTGCTTGGGCCCCAGCTATTCACTATATATATATATATAAATAAATGATTTGGATGAGGGAACCAAATGTAATATTTTCAAGTTTGCTGACGACACAAAATTAGGTGGGATTGTGAGTTGTGAGGGGGATGCAAAGACGCTGCAAGGCAATTTAGATAGGTTGATTGCGTGGGCAAACACATGGCAGATGCAGTATAACGTGGATAAATGTGAAGTTATCCACTTTGGTAGGAAAAACATAAGGGCAAAGTATTATTTAAATGGTGATGGCTTGGGAAGTGTCGATGTACAGAGGGACCTGGGTGTCCTTGTACACCAGTCGTTGAAAGCAAACATGCAGGTGCAAGTAGTTAGGAAGGCAAATGGTATGTTGGCCTTCATTGCAATAGGATTTGAATACAGGAGCAAGGAGTCTTACTACAGTTATACAGAGTCTTGGTGAGATCGCACCTGGAGTATTGTGTGCAGTTTTGGTCTCCTTATCCAAGAAAGGATATACTTGCCATAGAGGGAGTGCAGCGAAGGTTCACCAGATTGATTCCTGGGATGGCAGGACTGTCATATGAGGAGAGATTGGGTCGACTAGGCCTGTATTCACTAGAGTTTAGAAGAATGAGAGGGGATCTCATTGAAATGTATAAAATTCTGACTGGGTTGGATAGACTGTATGCGGGGAGGATGTTTCCCCTGGCTGGGAAGTCTAGAACAAGGGGTCACAGTCTCAGGATACAGGGTAGGAAATTTAGGACAGAGATGTGGTGAACAGGTTCACTCAGAGGGTGGTGAACCTGTGGAATTCTCTACCACAGAAGACTGTGGAGGCCAAGTCACTGAATATATTTAAGAGGGAGATAGATAGATTTCTAAAAAAAAAAGGCATCAAGAGGTATGGGGAAAAAGCGGGCATATGGTGTTGAGATAAGAGGATCAGCCATGATCATATTGAATGGCGGTGCAGACTTGAAGGGCCGAATGGCCGACTACTTCTCCTATTTTCTATGTTTCTATGTTCCTAATTGCAGCAACTTCATGAAAATCATGGGGAGGTTAAGCGCAAGAAGCCGTGTTCTCAAAGCCGAGCGGCGCAAGTCAGCCAGCAACTTGCACTGATTTACAATTCACGGACTATCTCTTCCGCACGACAAGTTGCTGGACAATTTGCACATTAATAACACCATGCGTTGTTCAGATGCCATTATATTTCCAGCAAAATCAGGCCCAAAAAAACTAATGGTTAATCTATTACTTTCTATATAGAATGGTGTTTTAGAACAAAAAATACTTTCTCTACACTGGTTCTCTGCTTTAAGCCATTTTCATTGTCAAAACACTACCTAATATTTTCTTTGTTTATACAACTGAATACAATGCCCACTTTAGTTGCCTTCACTAAAACTCGAGAACAAGTTTGTTACTTTCTTTACTACTCACAATTAAATAATTAAACCATATAAAGAATTGTTTTTTTCAAACCTACCAATTAATAGATACTCATACGAGATGCATCCAATTTATTAATCAAAAATCTCACAATTGAGGTAGAACTTGTCCCTCTCTCGACAGACTAAAGACATTTTGCCCCAAATCAGAACAATCTGCCCCAAGAATCATTCCCATCTCTTTTCTTATTTGGATCCTTACAGTTTTCTTTGGATACTGATTATACTCAGGGTTCACAAAGAATTGACCGGACTTTTTCATATTTAATACAAAATATTTCAGCCCATCCATAAAGGAGAGAATTTTCATTTTAGAAAATCATTACCTATTGATCATAAAAGGTCATGCTTTCATTGTGGTAGTGATGCAATTGCCATCACTGTAAATTCTATCAAGATTTTTGTAGTCCCATTGTCTTGCCATTTTGAACATGAGCAGATGCAGAGTCTGGCCCACTTTTCCCGGATAGAGCATGAGAATAGTCAGATTTTATCAGTCTACTAAACCCACAGACAGATAAGAAGGTGGAAGAGCAAGAAACACAATAATTATAACAATTAAATGTCAACTCAACCGAAAAGTAATCATACAAGTAGCAAGGAACAAACCCAACTGTAAAAGGGATTCAAATTTATGCTTCAGTGCTTTTTGAAGAATACAATTTGGAAATTTTAATGTTCGCTTTTCCAAATCCCAACCAAATGTATTGAGTTTAGTTTTCATGTAGCTTACTAATGAAAAACTGTCTGCATGAATACAGAAATCGGCCTTTTTGATTAATCTGTATTAACTACGTGTGCTAACCATTTGCTATTATTCTTCACATGCTTATGCCCCAAACATAAAAATAAGCAGTCCTGAAAGTCTGATTCTGGACTCACCACCGCTGCAAATTTTGTTTTGCTGCAAGCGAGCTTACTGACGGTCAGACTCAAGAGTTGGTGACGTCAGTGTATACTACCCTCATCTAGTCTGATCATGCAGCCTTCATTAGGATTATGGCCCCACACGTGACATGTACTAAATGCAAAATCTAACCCCCCAAATATTAGCCATGTGGTTAAACCTCATACAAAACCATGTGCATTTAAAAAAAAAAATGTTTTAAAAGTTTTCCCCACTTTCTCCTTTAAATGTTCCTGGGTCACACAGAAACTAAAAAGCAAGGCAAACAACATGTTTGCTAATCTGCCAACGGTCACTAGGAGCTTGGAGAAACACATTCTCCCTAACCTTTATAGAGACGCCTGATCTCCCTTTAAGGCACAGCTGACATTTACTGCAAAAGGAATTATCGGCATGAACTGCCAACTCAGTACTCCATGACCCCACACCTAAAACTTTTAATATTTCAACTTTTAAACCCATTGACATTTTTGAGTAACAGCTTTTATAATTTTTAAGCAGAAGGCATTTAACATTGTCAACACCAAATATTTACATTTGCCATAAATGCAGACTCTGTGCCTCTTCAGCAACTCACAGCTAGTAACTCTCAGTTAGCCACACAGAATAAATGATGCGAGAAATATTTTAAGCATTAATTTTTACTTGGATCTGCACTCAACATTTTTCATACTAAACTCCACTTGCAGTCATTAAGTGACCTTCTCTACCAATCCTAATTCTTACTGCCCCAAACTGCATTATAGAATCAGTTTCAAATGCAACTACCCATCATGGAGTTCAACAGGGAACAGTCAGAGCTACTAATTATGCAACTCTTCGTTCCAATTCATCTTTATGATTTAGCCAGCAATATGTCATTAGGAGTCGAGTTATGACTAATTCATCAAGCAGCACAGCTAATTGATCAAAATTAAACCAGTTGTTATGAAAATATATAATGAAAATACCTTCATTTTCATTTTTGGGTTCCATAATTGCATTTGCTGATTTAACCAAATCAGCTCAAAATAGCTTTAAGATCTTTCTACATATATTTTAGAACTTTTAAAGGGCAGTGTTATGCTGTTTTGTCCGTTTCAAAGTTTTCACATTTTTGCTCTGCACCAGTGTAACTATTTGTAAATTATTGTGACAGACAGTACACATACTAGAGTGCATGTAGTAGCACTGGACTTGTATCATTAACATAAGACATAGGTACAGCTCCACTCTCATGATAAAGGTTCCATTCTTCACACAGTGCCTCAGTTTTATCATAAGCTTTCATAATGCCAGTACCAGACTATATACCAAAGCCAAATTAATTTTCAAAAATTGTCCAACAGAACAGTATAATTCAGCACCTATCAGTAGTAAGCTCAATTTGAATTGATGCTCATCAATTATATACTGTAATTGTTCCAGGACCATCAAGGTGCATTTTTATATAAAATGCCTAAATCGACAGCAAATGTTATGCCTTCAGGATCTGCAACTCCATAAGTTGCTTAATCCGTTGTACATGTCTCATTTTTTTTTTGCTGCTGCTTCAACGTATAGAACCCTGTCAATATTTAGCACTTGGCTAACAGCACAAATTGCATAACACAGGTAAAGATCTAGCAATGTGAAAACAGCATGACTTTACCATGGATGTAGTTAATTCTTTGAAAAAAAAACACACATGCATGACCAAGGGAACAAACACATGCATGATGCATGCAAAAGCTGTATTCTAAAATATATACAGCATCTTGCACTAGTAGCAAACTTAAGCAAATGATATGCATTCTGAAAAGTAAGAAAATTATTTTCTAAAACTTCACAAACAAAATGTTTAGATAAAGATTAAACAAAAATATTGAGACTTAAAGTTTCATAAATTTTAGAAAATACATATTCTTGAGAAGCATCCCAAAAAGCAACTACTCAGTTAACAAAAGTGTAATGATCCAAGTTAGCAAATCATTCGCATGTTACAAGGACAAATTTAATGTTTAAGACATTTTTTGGATTTGCCTGGACACCAACACAGAGTTTCAGTAATTCAGCACATTTCCTTAAGTGCTGTTTTTTTTTTAAAGTGACAAATCCATGAAGATCTGCCATAGTATAAAACTTACTTGCCAGTGCAGTCTTCCCAGCAACATGGTAAGCGACAATATATTTCTTTCCTTCTCTTTCTTCAGTTTTAGTCTCTAGCCCAGGAAAGAGACTCTTCACAGCCTGATGAATAACTGTTCTTTTTTCTTTAGTATCTTCAACAACCTGTTTAGAAAGATCTTTGAAAAATTAAAAAGAGAACGAGAAACAAAAAGAGGAAAAAATCTTAAACAGAAACAAGGCAATAAAAGGAAGAGAATTTAACAAAAGTCAGAAGTGCAGCCCCGGTTACCAGCAATGATATCTAACTCCAGTTTGGCAATGTATTTCTACACAGAAGATGTCAAGTTAACAAGCAAGCTCCTCCACACAGTTGCCATGGAAAGAATTAAAACCTCCTTTTATAAACAGCAAACAATACCTTGCAAAAAAAAATATTTCAAAAACACAATTTTTGACAACATACAGGGCAACCTTACCATCTGCATCACTGGTACTGGGGGATAAGATTTGGGTGTACGTGTAGGGATAGGGGAGTTCTAGTGAGCACAATGAGAGAGAATGGAAGAGATTGTTAAAACCTAGAGAAGGACTTTCATTGAAAATATTAAATATATAGAATGTCATAAAGCTTTACAAGCTATTGTATGGACTCATTTAATATTTGAAAAATGTTGGGAGGGAAAATAAAACTGGAAAGACAACTCATTGGATTGCAAAGTCCCCCAACTGGATTTATTTTTGAAAAAGGAAATTGTATGTTTTAAATATCAGCAATAATAATGCACGTAAAAGCAAAAATTGAGGACAACCCATTTTAAGGACAAGATGGCAAATCCATCATTGATCAGCCGGTCTTTGGCTCATTGCTATAGTTCACATCTAAGTTTGTTAGTGCTGACTATCTTTTCTGTACTTGGAGGAAAAGATAATGGGTGTATTTGAGCATGAAGAAGAAAATATGCATATTTCCAGGTATACAGATGGCATTGTTGTCAAATGTAGCTGTTAGCAATGAAGGGAACTACAGCCAGTCACATTGTGTCTGTGCCAATGCTGGCTGTTCAACTGGTTAGATGTGGAGAGTGTTTCCACTTGAGAGAATCTAAAACTAGGAGCCATAAATACAATATAGGTAACTAATAAATCCAATAAGGAACTAAAGAGGCATGTATTTACTCAGAGTGGTTAGCATGTGGAACTTGCTACCACAGGAAGTGGTTGAGGCAAGTATCTTAGATGTTTTCAAAAGAAAATTAGATGAGTACAAGATTGAACAGGGATTGGAAAGATATGCTGAAAGGCTGAGATGAGGCAGGTGGAATGGGGAGAGACTCCAGCACAGCATAGTTGGGTCAAATGGCCGGTTTCTGTATTGAATATTCCATATAATTCTGTAGTAACTTATCTTCATACCTCTATCACAACAGAGTCTTCCTTATTCTTAAAGAGTTGAAGGTCTTCTAAACGTTGTTTGTCTTGAGCAGACAAAACTGAAAAAATGTCCTCTGAAGGTTCCTAAAAGATTAAAAGATGTCACACGCTAATTTATACAAGCGGTATTTACCAGTCAAATGGAGGGGGAGGGAAAGCAGCAAGAGAGAAAATTAAAAATAAGGAAACAGTATTATAACTTGTTTTATTTATTTATTTTTTTTTAAAAAAGAACCTCATCACATCATGCATCTTCTGTGGCTGATTGGAGGCAGGACAACAGTATGTTCTGCCGCTAACGTTAGCCTTTCGACAGCAGTTATGAAGTGCATGGGGTCTGTCCTTGAATTATTCCTCCTGTGAGAAAGTGCATGGCCTTTGCTTGGCACCTCATGGTTGCCGTCCAGAAATCTCTGCATGAAAAACTGTGGATCCATACTCTAAGAGGCAGCATGCGGCAGCTCCCTAATACTATTCATCTACATTTCTTTTATCCTTAAGATCAATATATGTGTCGTGCAAGCAGGATAATGTAAGGCCAGTATCAGTAAATATCAGAAGTAGATATTTGGAAGTTAATTCTAACGTGGGGATGGAATCATTGAGAAAGAAGTCATTTAGTTGTTTGTCTTATTTTAAAATCTATTTCCCTCACTATCTTTTTGGTCTCTCTGGAACCATTCCTAAACAAAAACTACAGGCAACATATTGCTGAGCTACTGCATATCCTAGCCTCACATACATGGAATAAATTGAACTCTTAGCAAGTTGAAAAACAATATAATTTTAATATTAAAGCAAATGACTGTGCAATATAGAAGAGGTTCACTAGCAGATAGAAATAACTACATATGCAGATAATGTACCTACACAGTGTGTGTGTGCTGCGCACTGGGAGTACAGTACATGCAGAAGCACGGTACAGCCCACCTTTGGAGATGGAACTTCTGTGTCGTTCCCTACCCGCACCCCAATGTGTCTTCAACTCGATGGCCGACCCAATATAGACATGAACAAATCTCACTTAAGCTCTTCCATATTAAACACTACTGCTTTAGGGAACTTTACTGAAGAGAAACCTTGCTTACTATAGTTTTCCTCTGTACAACATTTAGCTGCCATAGGTACTATTACAAATTAGCTGATTTACTATGGCAGTGTATTTATTATTACACTGTTCAGTGCCCTTTCATGCAGTTTCACTGATTTATCAGAAAAGCTATTTTGATGCCAAACACCTTTCGTGCTAAAAGTTGAATTACAAACTAACCGTTCTTACCTCATCATTAGCTGGTACAGACAAATCATCTAGGACAACTACCTTTCCATCCTTGTTTATTTCATGCACAACAAAATCTGAATACCTGTTTGAGATAAAAGTGCAAAAGTTGCAGAAAACAGCTTCAATTTTACTCTCTTTTTAAAAAAATGAAAAAAGTTCAAATTCTCTTCATTGTGCCAAGTTGCATCCTTGTTCAATTAGTCAGGGAATGTGAATATTCATGATTTATAATTATCTCAATATGCTCATTTAAATAACTAAGATGCAGGAGATATTACTCATCGTCAGCCATAATCGGTGGTGGGTTTGAGGCTTGACCTTGAAGAGTGAATTCAGAGCAAAGGAAATTTTACTGTACAGTCCAACTCCTCTTAATTTGCATTAATTCATTTGAATTATTAGAGATTTCAAATTCTGTTCCGTCGACTGATTTTCTTAATTTGAACTCATTTTTTTTCAAGCAATGAACAACTTTGAATCAACAGGAGTAGATTCTACTTAGATTTCATCTGAACATACTTTAGTCATAGCACTACAAGAAATTTCTCAATTGAAAAAAGGATTATTCATATTGAAATGCCATGGGGCACAAACATGAGCTCACCAGGTATACAACCGGCTTAGCTGTCCATCATCAGATCTGGTTCAACCGTATCAAGCTCTCCTCAATCAAAACCACCCACTATTCTAGGATCATCCTGGAAACAAATATAACCCCAGGCTCCTCTTCTCTACTATCATACACGTGTAAATATTTTATTGAACTCATACAATTAACAACCATTGATTTCTGCTCAAAATGGAAGTCAAAGTTTGAACTTGCAAGATGGAATTTGTAGCTGTGGTCTACACACAGTCATGCAGTAAACATAATTTTCATATAAGAACATAAGAACATAAGAATTAGGAACAGGAGTAGGCCATCTAGCCCCTCGAGCCTGCTCCGCCATTCAATAAGATCATGGCTGATCTGGTCGTGGACTCAGCTCCACTTACCCGCCCTCTCCCCGTAATCCTTAATTCCTTTATTGCTTAAAAATCTATCTATCTTTGACTTGAAAACATTCAATGAGCCAGCCTCAACTGCTTCCTTGGGCAGAGAATTCCACAGATTCACAACCCTCTGGGAGAAGAAATTCTTTCTCAACTCGGTTTTAAATTGGCTCCTCCGTATTTTGAGGCTGTGCCCCCTAGTTCGAGTCTCCCCCACCAATGGAAACAACCTCTCTGCCTCTATCTTGTCTATCCCTTTCATGATTTTAAATGTTTCTATAAGATCACCCCATATCCTTCTGAACTCCAAGGAGTAAAGACCCAGTCTACTCAATTTATCATCATAAGTTAACCCCCTCATTTCTCGAATCAACCTAGTGAATCGTCTCTGTACCCCTTCCAAAGCTAGTATAGCCTTCCTTAAGTAAGGTGACCAAAACTGCACGCAGTACTCCAGGTGCGGCCTTACCAATACCTTATACAGTTGCAGCAACACCTCCTGGCTCTTATCAAGTTGCAAATTACATCCTACGTGACTGACAAAAGTAAACTATCCCTTCTCGTCTTTCTCGAACTGCCTGCAACCTTTGACACGATTGACCACACCATCCTCCTCCAACGCCTCTCCATCAGCGTATAGCTAGGTGGGACTGCACTCGCCCGGTTCCTTCTTATCTATCTAATCGTAGCCTGAGAATTACCTGCAGTGGCTTCTGTTCCCACTCCTGCATCATTACCTCTGGTGTCCTCCAAGGATCTGTCCTTGGTCCCCTCCTATTTCTCATCTACATGCTGCCCCTCAGCCACATCAGCCGAAAACTCGGTGCCAGTTTCCACATATATGCTGACGACATCCAGCTCTACCTCACCACCACCTCTCTCAACCCCTCCACTACATCTAAATTGTCACACTGCATGTCCAACATCCAGTACTGGATGAGTGGAGATTCCCTCCAACTAAATACTGAGAACAACAAAGCCATTGTTCTTCAGTCCCCACCACAAACTCCGTTCCCTATCCACCAACTCCATCCCTCTCCCTGGCAACTGTCTGAGGCTGAACCAGACTGTTTACAACCTTGGCATCATATTTGACCCCCGAAATGAACTTCCGACCACATATCTACACCATCACCAAGACCGCCTATTTCAACCTCCGGAATATTCCCCGACTCCGTCCCTGCCTCAGCTCATTTGCTGCTTAAATCCTCATCCATGTCCTTGTTACCTCTCGACTATTCTAAAGTACTCCTGACTGGCCTCCCACATTCTACCCGCTGTAAACTTAAGCTCTTACAAAACTTTTCTCCCTGTATCCTAACATGGACAAAGTTCCATACACCCATCACCCCCGTGCTGGCTGACCTACATTGGCTACCGGTCCACAACGTCTCCATTTTAAAATTCTCAACCAGTTTTCAAATCCCTCCATGGCCTCCCTATCTCTGGAATTTCCTTCAGCCCCACAACCCTCCAAGATCTCTGTACTCCTCTAATTCTGGCGTGTTGAATATGTCCGATTTCAATCGCTCAACATTGGTGGCCGTGTCTTCAGCTGCCTAGGCTCTAAGCTGTGGAATTCCCTCCCTAAACCTCTCTGCCTCACTAACTCTCATACCTCCTATGAGACGCTCCTTAAAACCTACCTCTTTGATAAAGCTCTTGGCTATTTGCTGCAATATCTCACGTAGCTCAGTATCAAATTTTGTTTTATTACGCTCCTGTGAAGCGCCTTGGAACGTTTTACAACATCAAAGGTGCTATCTGAATACAAGGTGCTGTTGTTGACAAATTGCAGCAATTTTTTAAAAATCTAATTTTATTACAACTTAATTAAGATTACTTCAAAATAAGTTTCCTTTCACCTTAGAGCAGTGGAGCTAGAACTATGTGAATGTGTAACATTATTTGACTTCCACATCAGTTAATTGACAGGCAACAGCAACAACTATGTTCATTAATGAACATTTAAACAAATTTAAAAAGCAAAAGTTGTGATGATTTCTCACACAATATATGAATGCAATTGTCCACTTCATTTAATTTCATTTTACTGAAACACTAACTCTAATTATGGCCGACCTTACCTTTCCTTCAGAATTCCCGCGAATCCTTGGTGAATGCTGACAAACTTTGTGATTCCAACATCCTGCTCGACCAAGCCATGTTTCATCATATCAGCAAAGCTGTCTCCATCGCCTTCTTCATCTTCCGCAACATTATCTATTTCTTCCCCAACTTCTTTCCCATTATTCTCATCTACTCTAGAAGGAAGGGCTTCCAAACCACTTTCAATTCCTTCAGTCTGTTTACCAATACCAGACCGATCTGAAGATATACCAGGTTCTGAAAGCTTAGTCTTTTTATACTGTTCTGGCTCAGTTCGTTCCTCATCATCATCGGGGCAAGAACGCTTTATGGCAAGATTGTTTCCTTCCTCCACTTCCATCTTTCTTAAGAGTGTGTAGACAAGATTATTTTTTTCAAAGTTAGTCCATTTGTTTGTTGACCAACGGGCACATGACAAGAGTATCTTTCTGAAAACTAGACTGATATCCAAAATTCTGAAGAAAAAAAGTCAAAAATCCAACAAATGATGATTAGTAACAAGGATATGGAATTTTTTTTCTGACTTTAAATAGTAAAATCAGATTTATGACTCCTCTTAAAAAAAATCCATAATACTCAGTGAAGATTGCGCAAGAGTACAAAGAATACAGTGGAGGGAGAGAGATTAATACTTCATGCACATATATATTTAAATAATCTCAACTTCATTGTTCATAGTACAGAGATACTGTATGCTGAAGCACCTACCCACAGCACCACAGTGTGCAAAGACAAAGATTCAAGCCCTATTGTATTGAGTTTCTAACCTCACCTACACTTCACCGGCAGCCATCGTATTGCAGAAGCATTTATTTTTAAAGTCAGTATAGATTTTCTCATCAAGACGCTTTTGTTTGCTTCTTGGTAATGAGCAAAGAGCAGCATTGCAGTGGCATAACAGCAAGACACATGTCCAGAGCAAAAATGGGTAAAGAAAGGAAATTATGGCTGCATTCCTCGGCCAATGAAGGTCCCAGGTTTGATCCCTGGTTGGTGCTGCTTTAGCTAATTGCAGCTAAAGCAGCCATCAGGACCCTTGAGTAAGAGAGAGAAAAAGAAATCAGCTCTGGTTCTTACTCCTGATTACTACTCAGTGACACCTGTTTAAAAAAAAATTCATTCTCAGGATGCGGACGTCACCGGCAAGGCCTGCATTTATTGCCCATCCACAATTGGCCTCGAAATGATGGTGGTGAGCTGTCTTCTTGAATACAACGGAGTGACTTTCAGAGAGCAGTTAAGAGTCAACCACATTGCTGTAGGGCTGGAGTCATATATAGGGTAAGGACTGCAGTTATTTCCTTCCCTGAAGGACATTAGTGAACCAGATGGGTTTTTACGAAGATCTGGTAGTTTCATGGTCGTTACTAACATTAGCTTTTTAATTCCAGATTTATTAAATTGAATTTAAATTCCCCAGCTGCTGTGCGATTTGAACTTATGTCTTTGGATCATTAGTCCAGGCTTCTGGATTACTAGTCCAGTGACATAACCACTATGCTACCATACCCATGGTATTTAGATCCCAAGAGTAATTTCACCCGATGTCTGCATGCAGACGTCAGATGAAGTTAGTGTCAAGATCTACATTTAGTTTTCTTCATGCAAGACAGAATTTCTACATAACCTCAAAAATCTGCAATGAAGCAAAAATGGTAATCCAGCACAATGATTGCTGTTTTTAGGATTCTAAAAGCGACTCGATAATGTAGACCATGACCAGCTGTTTCATTTTGTCCAGAGCAGTAGAACCAGAGGACACGGCCTGCGCTCAAAGGGGGGTAAATTCAAAACTGATCTGCGGAAACAACAGTTCAGCGAGCGAGTGGTCAATCTATAGAACAGGCTCCCTAGGGAGACAGTGGAAGCAGGTAGTATTGATTCATTCAAATACAAATTAGGTTTCTTTCAGAAAATAACATTTTGGGATACAGTACACGAGTGATTTGAGACATGACGTGTGGTGAATGTAGAATGTTTGGGAGGAACAAGTGCCTTTGGACCTATGGTTCCCAAAGCACTCTGCCACTGGGGTTTTCCTTGCGTCATATCTGGGTCAGCTGTAGACCAACTGATAGAAATTGATTGCTGTGATTAGTCAATGTATCATGCCACGAGCAGGATGGTAGGCGGCAAATTACATGGTCCTTGGTCCTTCGTCATTTAGCAATTCCTATGTGATACTCCAATGGAAAAAAATCACATCTTATCCTATCCCCACCTCTATTTAAATTTTCTTCCTGCTCTTCAGGTATCTGAATGCTACTAACCATGCCCGGCAGGAAGACTACCTGTTTCAGTGAGTTAGCATGCAGACCTTCCACCTGTGGGATACAAGTTTGAATTTAATCTAGGCTGAAGGATGATAATTGAAAAGCAGCAGTGATGGCTGAGAGATTAAGCCAACGGCTTTGAAATCTAAAGTAGTTTTTCTGCCCTGGTTCGAATCTTTCTCGTAGTGCTATTGTTTAAGGTTCTGCTGGTGCTTCAGAAAAGACTGGAGCTAACCATTCCATGTTGAAAATATGGACATGCAGCCAGCTCTCAAGGTCTTAAACTAACTGTTTTGAAGTGTCCAAGCGCAGCTTTGGAATGGCCTCGGTTCAATGATATGACTTCAATCCGAGGGCCTGGAGACGAACCCATGTTCGTCAACCATGGCAGTAAGTGGAGCACAAAAGCATTGTGCCACTGGACTGCCAACACTATTCCTTTTCTCACTATCACTTGTACAATGAATATATTTGTTAAATAATAATATAATAGAGAAGGTGAGGCAAGATATATTTCAAGCTATCAATAAAAAAGTTAAAAAACTTAAGAGTTTGTGTGTAAATTATTGAGCTAGTACTAAGATGACAGATTTTCAGCCAAAATTATTACCCGGGAGAACCTTAATGAAGCTCTGCAACTTACATTTTACAGAAGCACCTTCAAGCTACACCGGCATAAAAGCAACTGTGCATTCTCACTCAAATGTAGTTAGACCCCATTTCCTGCACTGTACGTTGTACAGGGACAGACTCATCATCTGTCACCATACCCAGCCTGTAAGTGGCCTTGCCAACCTGGGATGAACATGCACTGCCCAATTCCATTTTTAAAATCCATTGAGAACTGGAACATAAAACACCTCATAACTACTGTTATTTTCTAAATTTAGTTCCAAAAATTAACAGTTGTTCACGTTTCCAGCTGAATCGGTATAAGTTTATGTTTGACACAAGTGCTTTGTAGAAGTTTTAGAAAGCATAGTCCAGTATCTACCTTGCCAAGATTCAACCCAAGACTTTCAATAAAAATAGAAACCACTGTTCATTTGCCTCCACTAAACTTACTGGAACATTAATTAAATTGCTATGTACCAAGAAAAATCATTCACTGTAACACTAGGTAGCGGCAGTCTCTTTCTTTGTGGTAACCCCACATAGAAAAAAAACCTGAAAACCATATACATGGTAACAACATTGTGTATTTACTCTCCCAGCACAATTCCTATGTAATACAGCACCAGCAAAGTAGCACTTGGATAGGCAGCATTGTAAGCAAAAAAAACAGCACCTGGGAGCCTGCTGTCCACGACAACCCATCCAGCCATTGTTTTTGCCGTGCCGGAACTTTGTTACTGTAACTGTCCCCACAGAAGCTTCCCACTTATGTCACATAATATGGTCGTCGCAACTAAGTGTTTCTAAACAAACAGGTCACAAAATGACACAAACTGAGTTGGGAAAGAATTAGTAACTTGCTAATGACCTCTTCACAATTTAGATAACATTACGTTTCCCTCCACCCCATCTGTAACCCAGATGTGCTTCTCCCAATTTAAATCTACATTATTTCGATCCTCACCATGACCTTCAGTCAAGTATATCCATGCATGAATACCAAGTAGTAAAATAACAATCCAAAAAAATCTTGACTTCACATTATAAGTAATCTGACTAATAGGGCTGAATCTTTGTTAAATGCACAGCTAGCCTCTCTGTAAAAATGTGGTTTCTTATATTCACAGAATTATACAGCATAGAAGGTGGTCATTCAGCCCGGCTAAATGTATTTCCAATTTAATACCATGTGCTTCTATTTTCCAAATAAGTCTGTTATGTAGTACATTATCAAATGCCTTTTAAAAGTCCATATATAAATCTACTGCACTACCTTCATCAACCCCCTCTATTATGTCAAAGAATTCAATCAGATTAGTTAGACACGATTTGTCTTTAACACATCTGTGCTGGCTGTCCCTCATTAAACCCATGATTCTCCAAGTGAGAATTAATTTTGTCCTTGACAATGGACTCGAGTAGTTTTTCCATCATTGACATAAGACTGATTGGCCTGCAGTTACCAGGCTTATCCCTCTCCCCTTTTCTGAACAGGGGTGGAACATTTGCAATCCTATAGTCCTCTGGAACCCCTCCAATATCCAAGAGGAATCAAAAGATTGTCAGAGCTCCTGCTATCATACCCTAGCTTTCCTCAGCAACCTAGGATGCATCCCTCTTGGTCCAAGTGACTTGTTAACTGAGTGATGCTAACCTATTTAGCATCTATTTTTTTCATATCCAATCTCTCTATTCCCCCTCCTCTACAGCAACATTAATTTCATCCTCTTCTTTTGTGAAGACAGGTGCAAAGTACTCATTCGGTACCGGTTATGGATTGTGGGGAGCAGGCAGGGAAGTGGAGCCGAGTCCGTAATCAGATCAGCCATGATCTTATTAAATGGCGGAGCAGGCTCGAGGGGTCAAACTCCTGCTGCTACTTCTGATGTTCTTATGTTCTGGCATGCCTTCTGTCTCCACAAGATTTCCTTTTTTGGCCATAACCAGACCCAGCATTCCTTTAACTATCTTTTTACTTTTTATATGTTTATGAAAGATTTGGGGTTTCCTTTCATGTTACCCTTATATCAGTTTTCAATTTCCCCCTGTACTCTCTGCATTCTGTGTGATTTTCTATTGTATTCTGTACCTGACAATAATCAAACTTCTTTTTGGTTCTTTTTTAACTGCTATTTCCTTTGTTATCCAGGGAACTCTAGCTTTGGATGCCCCAAATTTTCCTCCTTATGGGACTTGGCTTGTACCCAAAGTATCTCCACCTTGAAGGCCTGCCATTGCCCATTTACTGTTGTCCTGGCCAATCATTGTTTCGTCCATCTGTGCTAGATCCCATCTCAAATCACTGACATTGGCTCTCCCACTCAATACTTCTGGTGATACACTGCAAAATCTCACATTTGCTGATACCCATAATTAATTGTTAAATGATTTATATATCTATAAAATATGAGCAAAAGTTGTAATCCGGCATGCAGCTTTAGCTGCAGCCTCTGACACTATCTTCATACAAGCCTTGCCCCTGCACAGGATGGAGGCTGCAAATCAACGGCGCATTGTAACCGGGCCTCGACTCCTCACAGGATGTCGTACAAGAACATTCCCCAACGACATCTGCCCACCGCTCAGGAATCCGGCGCTTGATATGTCACGGCGCATGAAGCACCGGCCCAGTGCAGCTCACCTTACTCCCCACAACATGCAGCAAATGGCAGAGACACAGCCGGGGCCCAGCCGCACACCGGAAGCACGTGCGCCACTGCCGGGGACGCCGTCCCGCTGCTGCGCGTTGATTGGTCCTTCCTTCGGACAGCCTACGGCATGACGTCACTACCTGGTGCGTGCGACGCGTTGGTGCACGTGGAGAACGCACGCGCAAGAGAAGGGCTGCTTGGACGTGACCGCGCGTCAGTCAGATGTATACTCGCCAAAAGTAAAGTGACATTTTATGAGAAAACGAAAAAAGAGCAAGGCCAATGAATGATTGAAAATGCCTTTGACCTGAGAGCTGATTCCAAACATCGTTTCTCGGTTATGATCGGTCAATGGCTGAGATGCATTCAAGGGCAAGCTAGATAAGCACACTAAGCAGAGGGTAGAGGAGGATATTACAAAAGAACATATAAATTAGGAGCAGGAGTCGGCGTTTCGGCCCCTCGAACCTGCTCCACCATTCAATATCATGGCTGATCTACCTCAACACTTTTCTGCACTATCCCCATAACCTTTGATTCCCTTAATCAAACAACTATCGATCTCTGTCTTGAATATACTCAACAACTGAGCATCCACAGCTCTCTGGGATAGAGTATTCCAAAGATTCACCACCTTCTGAGTGATGAAATTTCTCCTCATCTCAGTCCTAAAACACCAACCCCTTATTCTGAGTGTGACCCCTGGTCTCGACTCCCCAGCCAGATGAAACATCCTGCATCTATGTTTCTATGTTTCTATCTACTCTGTCAAGTTCTGTAAGAGTTTTGTATTTTTCAATGAGATCACTTCTCATTCTTCTAAACTCTAGAGAATATAGGCCTAGTCTACTCAATCTCTCCTCATAGGACAATACCCCATCCCAGGATTCAGTCTGTACTCCTATGGCAAGTATATCTTTAGGTAAAGAGACCAAAACCGCCCAGGTCTTACCAGGGCCCTATATAATCGCATCACAATAATGTCTCTGCAAGATCCTGCAAATCCCCTGGGAGGACAGACGCACCAACGTTAGCGTCTTCGATCAGGCCAACATGCCCAGCATCGAAGCACTGACCACACTCGACCAGCTCCGCTGAGCGGACCACATTGTTCGCACACCTGACACAAGACTCCCAAACCAAGCGCTCTACTCAGAACTCCTACACGGCAAGCGAGCCCAAGGTGGGCAGAGGAAACTTTTCAAGGACACCCTCCTTGATAAAATGCACCATCCCCACTGACACCTGGGAGTCCCTGGCCAAAGATCGCCCTAAGTGGAGGAAGAGCATCCGGGAGGGCGCTGAGCACCTCGAGTCTCGTCGCCGAGAGCATGCAGAAACCAAGCGCAGGCAGCGGAAGGAGCGTACAGCAAACCAGTCCCACCCACCATTTCCTTCAACGACTGTCCCACCTGTGACAGAGATTGCAATTCCTGTATTGGACTATTCAGTCACCTATGAACTCACTTTTAGAGTGGAAGCAAGTCTTCCTCGATTTCGAGGGACTGCCTATGATAATGATGATATAATTGCAGTAAGACATCTTTATTCATACTCAAATCCTCTTGTAATAAAGGCCAACACACCATTTGCTTTCCTAATTGCTTTCTGTACCTGCATGTTAACTTTCAGTGATTCCTGTACAAGGACACCCAGATCCCTCTGAACACCAACATTTTCCAATCTCTCACCATTTAAAAAACATCCTGTTTTTCTATTTTTCCTGCCAAAGTGGGTAACTTCACATTTCTCCACAATATATTCCATTTGCCATGTTCTTGGCCACTCACTTAGCCTGTCTATATCCCCTTGAAGCCTCTTTGGATCCTCCTCACAACTTACATTCCATCCCTAGCCTTGTATCATCAACAAACCTGGATATATTACATTTGGTCCTCTCATCCAAATTATTGATATAAATTGTGAATGGCTGATGCCCAAGCACTGATCCTTGCGGTACCTCACTAGTTACAATCTGCCAAACCGAAAATGACCTGTTCATTCCTACTCTCTGTTTTCTGTCTGTTAACCAATCCTCAATCCATGTTACCCCCAATCCCACGAGCCCTAATTTTGTTTGGCACCTTATTGAATGCCTTCTGAAAATCCCGATACACCACATCCACTGGTTCCCCTTTATCCTGCTAGTTACAACCTCAAAAAACAAACAGATTTGACAAACATGATTTCCCTTTCATAGATCTGTGTTGACTCTGCTCAATCCTATTATTTTCTAAGTAACCTGTTACCACATCCTTAATAATCGATTCTAACATTTTCCCTATTACTGATGTCAGGATTACATTGGATACGCGGTACAGAAACAGACCATTCGGCCCAACCAGTCCATGCCGCCATTTATGCTCCACTCGAGCCTCCTCCCGTCTTTCCTCATCTAAATCTATCAGCATAACCCTCTACTGCCATCTCCCTCATATGCTTGTCTCGCCTCCCCTTAAATGCATCTATACTATTTGCTTCAACCATTCCACATTCTCACCACTCTTTGGGTAAAGAAGATTCTTCTGAATTCCCTATTGGATTTCTTGGTGACTATCTTATATTGATGACCTCTAGTTATGCTCTTCCCCAAAAGTGGAAATATTCTCTCTGTATCCATTCTATCAAAATCTTTCATAATTTTAAAGTCCTCTATTAGGTTACCCCTCAGCTTTTTTTTTTCAAGAGAAAAAATACCCAGCCAGTTCATCCTTTCCTGATATGTATATCCTCACATTTCTGATATAATTCTTGTAAATCTTCTCTGCACCTTCTCCAGTACCTCAATATCCTTTTTATAATATGCCGACCAGAACTGTACGCAGTACCACAAGTGTGGTCTAACCAAGGTTCGATACATGTTTAGCATAACTTAACTACTTTTCAATTCTATACCTCTAGAAATAACCCTTGTGTTTGTTTTTTTTTATGGCCTTGCTAACCTGTTTCGCAACTTTTAGTGATTTGTGTATTTGTACTCTGAGATCCCTTTGTTCCTCTACCCCACCTAGACTTGCACACTCCAAGTAATAAGTGACCTCCCTATTCTTCCTACCAAAATGTAATACCTCACATTTATCTATGTTGAACTTCATTTGCCAATGATATGCCCATTCTGCAAATTTATTAATGTCCTCCGGTAATTTGTTGCAGTCCTCCTCAGTATTGACTATCAACCCCAATTTGGTGTCATTCGCAAATTTAGAAATTGTGTTTTTGATTCCAAAGTCTAAATCATTAATATAAATTGTGAACAACCGTGATCCCAGCGCTGATTCTTGAGGAATGCCACTACCCACTTTCTGCCACAGAACAGCAACCCTTTACCCCTACTCTCTGCTTTCTGTCTTGAAGCCAGCTAGCTATACATTCTGCTACTTGTCTCCTGACTCCGCATTCTCTGACCTTGTTCATCAGTCTATTATGGGGTACTGTGTCGAAGGTCTTTTGAAAATCTAGATAAATTACATCTACTTCTTCTTAGACAGTCCCTCGGAGTCAAGGATGACTTGCTTCCACACTCAAAATTAATTCTCAGGTGACTGAAGAGTCCAATGCGGGACCTACATTTTCTGTCACAGGTGGGGCAGACAGTGGTTGAAGGAACGGGTGGGTGGGGTGCCTGAGTTGCTGAGTGCTCCTTCTGCTGTCTACGCTTGGCTTCAGCTTGCTCTTGGCGAAGAGACTCAAGGTATTCGGTGCCTTCCCGGATGCCTTTCCTCCGCTTTGAGTGGTCTTGGGCCAGGAATTCCCAGGTGTCAGTGGGGATGTTGCACTTTTTCAAGGAGGCTTTGAGGGTGTCCTTGAAGTGTTTCCTCTGCCCGCCTGGGGCTCGCTTGCCGTGTCGAAGCTCCGAATAGAGCGCTTATTTTGGAAGTTTCCTGTCAGGCATGTGGACAATGTGGCCCGCCCAGCGGAGTTGATCGAACGTGGTCAGTACTTCGATGCTGGGAATGTTGGCCTGAGCGAGAACACTGACGTTGGTGCGCCATTTGCAGGATCTTGCGGAGGCAGCGCTGATGGTACTTCTCCAGTGTTTTGAGGTGTCTGCTGTACATAATCCATGAACCATATAGGAGGGCCGGTATCACTACTGCTCTGTAGACCATGAGCCTGGTGGCGGGTTTGAGGTCCTGGTCTTCAAACACTCTCTTCCTCAGGCGAACGATGGCTGCACTGGCACACTGAAGGCGGTGTTGGACCTCGTCGGTGATGCATTACCATTGTCTACTCTCTCTGTTACCTCTTCAAAAAATTCAGTGAGGTTGGTCACTCAAGACTTTCCTTTTTGAAATCCATGCTGATTATTCATTATTATAATCTTGGTTTCTAGATGTTCTTCTATTTTCTCCTTTAATAGGGATTCCATTATTTTTCGAACCGCCAATGTTAAGCTGACTGGACTATAATTCCCTGGACATGTTCTATCCCCCTTCTTAAATATAGTTTTTATGTTAGCTATCTGACAGTCCTCTGGCACTACACCATTTTCTAACAAATTATTAAATATGTGTAATAATGCTTCTGCTATCTCTTCCCTAGATTCTTTTAAAATGCATGGATGCAATCCATCTGGACTATGGTTTTATCCTCTTTGAGTTTGTTTAGTTTATTTAATATATACCCTCTTTTTATTTTAAATGCACTTATCTCGTTACTAATCTCAACATCCAATGTCATGTCCACCTGTTCCATCTCCCTTGTAAATACGGAAGCAAAATAATTATTTAATATTTCTGCCATCTCTCTTTTGTTACCTGTGGTATTATCCTGTCTACCCTTTAATGGCCCTATTCCCATCCCAACCATCCTTTTTTGTTGATGTGCCTGTAAAATATTTTACTATTTTGTTTTATGTTCCTTGATAATTTAATTTCTCTTTGCTTTCCTAATTGTTTTTTTGACTTCTCTCCTAATCTTTTCATATTCTCCCTTATCATGCACTCCCCTGCTGTCTATGTACTTAATGTATGGCTCTTTCCTTATCCTGAATTGTTCCCTTATGGCTTTATTCATCCATGGAGTCACATTAGTGTTTAGTTTGTTCTTTCATTTTAGCGGAATATATTATTCCTGCACTCTGTTGAATACCGTTTTAAATGTTTCCCATTGCTGTTCTACATCATTTTTTTGCCAATATTGTTGCCCATGATGGTGGGGTTAGATGAAGACGGGCAGGAGAAACTGCAAATACTTTGTAGTACTTTGTAAGATCAGGTGTAGTATCTATTGACAGGAACAGACCTGCGGTCATTGCAATGAAACAAATTATGATCTGGTTGAAATTAACAGAACTGTGTTCATCAAGAAGGTGCAACCCAATGAAATCAATAGAAACACGTGGGACTCAACAATAACATTACATTTTCTCGACACAAACTAAATAACAACAATGTTTTAGGCACAAAAGGATCACTTCAGGAATCTCCAGTTGCCTTAAAGTGATTCTAGAATTAATAGAAAGAAGGAATGACTTGCAATTATATTGCACCTTTCATGACCTCAGGACATTCCAAAGCATTTCACAGCCAATTAAGTACTTCTGAAGTGTAGTCACTGTTGTAATGTAGGAAAAGGGCAGCCAATTTGTGCACAACAAGCTCCCATAAACAGCATTATCATAATGACCAGATAATCTGTTTTAGTGATGTTGATTGAGGGATAAATATTGTATAAATGCAATTAGCCATATCTGGATTCCTAATTAGCCACACATAGTTAATGCATGGGACAATATTGCACAGGAGGAGGATGGCACTATTGACCATATCAAAGACCATGAAACGCCAAAGAGAACATGTAGGGATAATTGGGGCAGTTGGGGAGAGGCGGGAGCAGCGTCGGAGCGGCCTATAAAAGGCCCAGCGGGAGCTCGAGTACCAGCGGCAGTTGGGGAGAGGCGGGAGCAGCGTCGGAGCGGCCTATAAAAGGCCCAGCGGGAGCTCGAGTACCAGCGGCAGTTGGCGAGAGGCGGGAGCAGCGTTGGAGAGGCCTATAAAAGGCCCAGCGGGAGCTCGAGTACCAGCGGCAGTTGGCGAGAGGTGGGAGCAGCGTCGGAGCGGCCTATAAAAGGCGTACCGGTGCAGCTACAGCGGGAGAGAAAGCAAAATAGAAGTAGAAAGGAATCAAAAGGTGACGTCACAGCCAATGGGGTAAGTGATTGGCTGGTGATTGGTGAGTAGCTTTTCTTTTTCTTTTTTATATCAGTAAGTGAACTGTAACATGGTTATTACCAATTTAAGGGTATCTAAGGGTTAAGGCATGGCAGGAGAGCTCGGTCACGTGATATGCTCCTCCTGTACCATGTGGGAACTCAGGGACACTTCCGGTGTCCCTGACGACTACGTGTGTGAGAAGTGTATCCGCCTCGAGCTCCTGACGGTCCACGTTGCGGAATTGGAGCTGAGGGTGGATTCACTCTGGAGCATCCACGATGCTGAGAATGACGTGAGTATCACGTGTAGTGAGTTGGTCTTACCGCAGGAGAAGGGTCCACAGCCAGATAGGGAATGGAAGACCAGCAGGAAGAGCAGTGCAAGGAAGGTAGTGCAGGGGTCCCGTGTGGTCATCCCCCTGCAAAACAGATACACCGTTTTGAGTACTGTTGGGGGGGATGACTCATCAGGGGAGGGCAGCAGCAGCCAAGTTCATGGCACCGTGGCTGGCTCTGCTGCACAGGAGGGCAAGAAAAAGAGTGGAAGCGCGATAGTGATAGGGGATTCAATGGTGAGGGGAATAGATAGGCGTTTCTGCGGCCGCAACCGAGACTCCAGGATGGTATGTTGCCTCCCTGGTGCAAGGGTCAAGGATGTCTCGGAGCGGGTGCAGGACATTCTGAAATGGGAGGGAGAACAGCCAGTTGTCGTGGTGCACATTGGTACCAACGACATAGGTAAAAAAAGGGATGAGGTCCTACGAAACGAATTTAAAGAGCTAGGAGCTAAATTAAAAAGTAGGACCTCAAAAGTAGTAATCTCGGGATTGCTACCAGTGCCACGTGCTAGTCAGAGTAGGAATCGCAGGATAGCGCAGATGAATACGTGGCTTGAGCAGTGGTGCAGCAGGGAAGGATTCAAATTCCTGGGGAATTGGAACCGGTTCTGGGGGAGGTGGGACCAGTACAAACCGGACGGTCTGCACCTGGGCAGGACTGGAACCAATGTCCTAGGGGGAGTGTTTGCTAGTGCTGTTGGGGAGGAGTTAAACTAATATGGCAGGGGGATGGGAACCAATGCAGGGAGACAGAGGGAGACAAAAGGGAGGCAGAGGCAGGAGACGGAGGGGAGATGGGGGGGGGGGTGGAGGGCGGAGAGGCCCGGGGCGGGGAACAGGAAGGGCCACTGTGCGGCAGAATTCTAAAAGGACAAAGGGTGTTAAAAAAACAAGCCTGAAGGCTTTGTGTCTTAATGCAAGGAGTATCCGCAATAAGGTGGATGAATTAACTGTGCAAATAGATGTTAACAAATATGATGTGATTGGGATTACGGAGACGTGGCTCCAGGATGATCAGGGCTGGGAACTCAACATTCAGGAAGGATAGAATAAAAGGGAAAGGAGGTGGGGTAGCATTGCTGGTTAAAGAGGAGATTAATGCAATAGTTAGGAAAGACATTAGCTTGGATGATGTGGAATCTATATGGGTAGAGCTGCAGAACACCAAAGGGCAAAAAACGTTAGTGGGAGTTGTGTACAGACCTCCAAACAGTAGTAGTGATGTTGGGGAGGGCATCAAACATGAAATTAGGGGTGCATGCAATAAAGGTGCAGCAGTTATAATGGGTGACTTTAATATGCACATAGATTGGAAGCCAAACTGGAAGCAATACGGTGGAGGAGGATTTCCTGGAGTGCATGGGATGGTTTTCTAGACCAATATGTCGAGGAACCAACGAGGGGGGAGGCCATCTTAGACTGGGTGTTGTGTAATGAGAGAGGACTAATTAACAATCTTGGGGAAGAGTGACCATAATATGGTGGAATTCTGCATTAGGATGGAGAATGATACAGTTAATTCAGAGACCATGGTCCAGAACTTAAAGAAGGGTAACTTTGAAGGTATGAGGCGTGAATTGGCTCGGATAGATTGGCGAATGATACTTAAGGGGTTGACTGTGGATGGGCAATGGCAGACATTTAGAGACCGCATGGATGAATGACAACAATTGTACATTCCTGTCGGGCGTAAAAATAAAAAAGTGAAGGTGGCTCAACCGTGGCTATCTAGGGAAATCAGGGATAGTATTAAAGCCAAGGAAGTGGCATACAAATTGGCCAGAAATAGCAGCGAACCTGGGGACTGGGAGAAATTTAGAACTCAGCAGAGGAGGACAAAGGGTTTGATTAGGGCAGGGAAAATGGAGTACGAGAAGAAGCTTGCAGGGAACATTAAGGCGGATTGCAAAAGTTTCTATAGGTATGTAAAGAGAAAAAGGTTAGTAAAGACAAACGTAGGTCCCCTGCAGTCAGAATCAGGGGAAGTCATAACGGGGAACAAAGAAATGGCAGACCAATTGAACAAGTACTTTGGTTCAGTATTCACTAAGGAGGACACAAACAACCTTCCGGATATAAAAGAGGTCAGAGGGTCTAGTAGAGAGGAGGAACTGAGGGAAATCTTTATTAGTCGGGAAATTGTGTTGGGGAAATTGATGGGATTGAAGGCCGATAAATCCCCAGGGCCTGATGGACTGCATCCCAGAGTACTTAAGGAGGTGGCCTTGGAAATAGCGGATGCATTGACAGTCATTTTCCAACATTCCATTGACTCTGGATCAGTTCCTATCGAGTGGAGGGTAGCCAATGTAACCCCACTTTTTAAAAAAGGTGGGAGAGAGAAAACAGGGAATTATAGACTGGTCAGCCTGACCTCAGTAGTGGGTAAAATGATGGAATCAATTATTAAGGATGTCATAGCAGCGCATTTGGAAAATGGTGACATGATAGGTCCAAGTCAGCATGGATTTGTGAAGGGGAAATCATGCTTGACAAATCTTCTGGAATTTTTTGAGGATTTTTCCAGTAAAGTGGACAAAGGAGAACCAGTTGATGTGGTATATTTGGACTTTCAGAAGGCTTTCGACAAGGTCTCACACAAGAGATTAATGTGCAAAGTTAAAGCACATGGGATTGGGGGTAGTGTGCTGACGTGGATTGAGAACTGGTTGTCAGACAGGAAGCAAAGAGTAGGAGTAAATGGGGACTTTTCAGAATGGCAGGCAGTGACTAGTGGGGTACCGTAAGGTTCTGTGCTGGGGCCCCAGCTGTTTACATTGTACATTAATGATTTAGACGAGGGGATTAAATGTAGTATCTCCAAATTTGCGGATGACACTAAGTTGGGTGGCAGTGTGAGCTGCGAGGAAGATGCTATGAGGCTGCAGAGTGACTTGGATAGGTTAGGTGAGTGGGCAAATGCATGGCAGATGAAGTATAATGTGGATAAATGTGAGGTTATCCACTTTGGTGGTAAAAACAGAGAGACAGACTATTATCTGAATGGTGACAGATTAGGAAAAGGGAAGGTGCAACGAGACCTGGGTGTCATGGTACATCAGTCATTGAAGGTTGGCATGCAGGTACAGCAGGCGGTTAAGAAAGCAAATGGCATGTTGGCCTTCATAGCGAGGGGATTTGAGTACAGGGGCAGGGAGGTGTTGCTACAGTTGTACAGGGCCTTGGTGAGGCCACACCTGGAGTATTGTGTACAATTTTGGTCTCCTAACTTGAGGAAGGACATTCTTGCTATTGAGGGAGTGCAGCGAAGATTCACCAGACTGATTCCCGGGATGGTGGGACTGACCTATCAAGAAAGACTGGATCAACTGGGCTTGTATTCACTGGAGTTCAGAAGAATGAGAGGGGACCTCATAGAAACGTTTAAAATTCTGACGGGTTTAGACAGGTTAGATGCAGGAAGAATGTTCCCAATGTTGGGGAAGTCCAGAACCAGGGGTCACAGTCTAAGGATAAGGGGTAAGCCATTTAGGACCGAGATGAGGAGAGACTTCTTCACCCAGAGAGTGGTGAACCTGTGGAATTCTCTGCCACAGAAAGTGGTTGGGGCCAATTCACTAAATATATTCAAAAGGGAGTTAGATGAAGTCCTTACTACTCGGGGGATCAAGGGGTATGGCGAGAAAGCAGGAAGGGGGTACTGAAGTTTCATGCTGAATGGCCTGCTCCTGCACCTATTTTCTATGTTTCTATGTTTCTATAATGCACTGCAGTCGCGGTTACAGAGGATATCCCTTGTGAGTTGTGGTCTTGGTGCTATGAGCAGGATGGAAGCTGTACTGAAAGAATCCAAACAGAGAGTTTTGTGATAGATGGACATGGAGGAACAGCCAATGACCCATTTGATGTCCTTAGGGAGGAAAGGGAGGTTAGAGATTGGATGGTAACCAGGACATATGGGCCAAGATATTGGCTTTTTGAGGAGTGGTTTAAGGCAGCAGTTCTGAAAGAAAGGGGGATGGTGCCTGAGCAAAGAGAACCACTTACAATATTGGCAAGCATAAGGGCAAGAAGAGGTAACTAAGTGGCCAGGATTTGATTGGGAAAAGGATTGAGAGAGCAGGTAGTGGATGGCATGGAAATAAATCAGCTTGGATGGGCCAACATCTGTGAATGATTAATGTTTTGATCTATTTGTGTTCTTAATGTATTTCTCTCAGTTTTATGTTGAAGTGTCAGACCTACCTTTGGCTGGTTATGCATATTTAAGGAACTGAATGTTGCACTTTTTTGAATCTCCACCCAAGATTTTAAGCCTGACCAAAACAACAAAAACATCTTGTATTTATATTGTGCGTTTAATGTAGTAAAACATCTCAAGCCACTTCACAGCAGTGTTATAAGACAAAGAATTTGACACCAAGCCACATAAGGAGAAATTAGGGCAGCTAACCAAAAGCTTGGTCAAAAAGGTAGGTTTTAAGGAGCGTTTTAAATGAGGAAAGAGAGGTAGAGAGGTGGAGAGGTTTAGGCAGGGAATTCTGGAACTTAGGGTCTAGGAAGCTGAAGGCACAGCCACCAATGGTTGAGAAATTAAAATCGAGGATGCACAAGAGAGCAGAATTAGAGGAGTGCAGATATCCCAGGAGGAGATTACAGAGATAGGGAGGGGCGAGGCCATGGAGGGATTTGAAAGCAGGGATGAGAATTTTAAAATCAAGGCGTGGCTTAACTGGGAGCCAATGTAGGTCAGCGAGCACAGGGGTGATGGATGAACAGGACTTGGTGCGAGTTGTGACCCGGCCAGCCGAGTTTAGGATGACCTCAAATTTACATTGAATAGAACATGGGAGGCCAGTCAGAAGTGCGTTAGAATAGTCATGTCTAGAGGTAACAAAGGCATGGATTAGGGTTTCAGCAGCAGAGGCAGGCAATGTTATGGAGGTGGAAATAGGCGGTCTTATAGTGCAGATACTTGGCCAGAAGCTCATTTCAGGGTCAAATATGACACCAAGGTTGCAAACAGTCTGGTTCAGCCTTAGACAGATGAGGGATGGAGTTGGTGAGTAGGAAACGAAGTTTGTGGCGGGGACTGAAGATAATGTCTTTGGTCTTCCCAATATTTAACTGTAGAACATTTCTGCTCATCCACTACTGGATGTTGGACAAACAGTCTGACAATTTAGATACAGTGGAAGGGTCAAGAGGTGTGGTGGTGTGCTGGAGCTGAATTTCATCAGTGTACATGTGGAAACTGACGCTGAGTTTTCGGATGATGTCGCCAAGGGACAGCATATAGATGAGAAATAGAAGGCAGCCAAGGTTAGATCGTTGGAGGATACCCGAGGTAATGATGCAGGAGTGGGCAGAGAAGCAATTGTTGGTGATTCTCTGGCTACGATTAGATCGATAAGAATGGAACCAGGCAAGTGCAGTCTCACTCAGTGGACAAAGGTGGAGAGGTGTTGGAGGAGACTGGCGTGGTCAACCGTGTCAAAGACTGCAGATAGGTCTAGAAGGACGAGGAAGGATAGTTTACCTTTGTAACAGTCACATAGGATGTCATTTGTGATTTTTTTGAGAGTTATTTTGGTACTGTGGCGGGGCGGAAACCTCGAAAAAAAGTTTTATAGGGCTCTTCAGTGAAGGTTGGTGAGGAAGAAGTCCTGCTTCAGTGTTCTAGATTAGCAAATTGCTTAGAATCAATTTGATATGTTAGATTTCTAAAGTTGGACCGCAGAAAATCTGGGAACATCATACGTCCCAATTGTTAACATTTCATGCCAAAAATCGGGGTTTTAAGGGCCCAGTCAACATGTCAACATTTTCTTTAAAAAAAACAGCAGAATGGGGCCCACTCAGCCCTGCCGCCACCCCCTCCCAACCCCCTTCGGTGCCCTGGCTAATGAACTGGAGAAGTCCTGCTCAATTCTCAGTGCGCTCCCTGCACTAATCGCTGGGATTGACACCTCTGTATGCCACAGGACAAAATTCAAGGGCATTAACAGAGGGAGTGGGGAGGAACCATGTCAACATGAACTGCTAAAGTTAAGGCTATTAATGGATATGGAACTAAGGCGATTAAATGGAGTTGATACAGATCAGCCATGACCTAACTGAATGGCAGAGCAGGCTTGAGAGGCTGAATGGCCGACTCCTGTTCCTCGGACCTGCAATGACAATGACAATACTGTGTGTATGTGCTCACAGGCAGTAGAAAATGCTTGCCTAATGACTTTTCTGGATGATACTCCCCCCTTAGTATGAGTAAAGTTTCAAAAGATGACATGTTGCAAAACTTTGTAAACCAAATGTAAATCATATACCGCAGTATTAATGTATCACAAATTAGGTTAAATCATATCTTATTTGGCCTTTAAAACACCTTTAACTTTCAATAGACTGTACATATGAACGGGAAACAACTTGCAGAACAGTGGAAGAAAGGCTCGTGTGATTTTTGGCGGTAGTTTACAACCATAGCGACAGAACCAAAACCAAGCATCGATGCTGCGCAATAACCACAGTTAAAGAAGAAGCTTATTCAAGTCCACACCCCTGGCACTGAACAGGACAGCATGTCCTCTCAAGACGATAAGGAAGCAAGTGAACGTTATAATCAGTGCATCAAACTACGGGAATATGTTTATTGCTGTTCACCTCTGAAATCATTTATTTATTCATGTCAAAATTATTACCGAAATAATATATAGATTTTTGAAAAAAGAAAGACTTGCATTTATATATTGTCTTTCACGACCACCGGATGTCTCAAAATGCTTTACAGCCAATGAAGTACTTTTTGAAGTGTAGTTAGTCACTGTTGTAATGTAGGAAATGCAGCAGTCAATGTGCGCACAGCAAACTCCCATAAACAGCAATGTGATAATGACCAGATAATCTGTTTTATTTTTGTGATGTTGATTGAGGGATAAATATTGGCCAGGAAACCAGGGATATCTCCCCTACTCTTTTTTGCAATACTACCATGGGATATTTTACGTCCACCTGAGAGAGTAGATGGGGCCTCGGTTTAACGCCTCATCCGAAAGATGGCACCTCCAACAGTGCAGCACTCCCTCAGTACTGCACTGGCGATTCAGTCTAGATTTTTGTGCTCAAGTCTCTTAGAGTGGGACTTGAACCCACAACCTGCTAACTCAGAGGCGAGGGTGCTGGCAATTGAGCCACTGGCTAAAGTTGACTTTTATTGTTGTTTTGTAAAGAAAACGAGACCAAAATATTAATGTTTAAAACACATACAGATAATATTCTTTAATATTTATACATATATTATATACATATCATCATATACATATATACACATACATCGGCCTTTTAATGTCATAGCTTCCATGTATGGCAAGTGACGTCATTTGTGTACTGGTCAACCGAGTTTCTTTGCGCTCGAGCGCCTGGAAGTTGACGGTTGCGCCTGCGCGCGGCTCAGCGAGGACAATCCCGGCTGGAAAAATGAGTTCCAGGAAAGGTAAAGAAAAATACAGTCCGCCGGTGAATTTGAACATCAGCGACTTTTTAAAAACACAAAAATGGAAACAAACCGCGTTATATTAGATGATTGCGGGGTTTTTTTTGTTGTTGTTGCTGCGGAGAGGTGGATTTTTATTCTATTTATATATATTTTTTTTCTTCTCTTCTTTTGTATGTCTTGCCTTGTCAGTCCTGGCTATTCAAGCTCGAAAGAGGAGGCCGAAAGGAAAGAAAGAGAAGGCTCATAAAAAGTGAGTAGAGCAGAGAGAGTGGTGTGTATTTGTGTGACTGATGCTGCTCCTCCTCCTCCTGCTGTTGCTGGATCTGGTAACGGTGGTTTGGGCTTGGGCAGAAAAAAAGGGCTTTTATTCACTGGCTGATGCTGCGAAGCACGGGTATAATCTTTTTATATAATGTTTTGTGTTGATACAGCAATGCATCTGTTCCAACGTTTATTGTTTTGTTTTATACTAAAGTGTTTTTAGAAATGTCAGCCTTTTTGCCAGTCTGTATAATTTGTGCTTGGCTCAATTTGATTTTAAAATATCTAATTTGTGGTTAATGTTGCTTTTGAATATTTTTTGAAGAATTTGCCAACAATTATAACCCTCAAGGTTAAAGTGTGCGTTCTTATGTGTGAAAGGGTGTTTTATTTGTAAACTAATTGGCATTCGCTTGTAGTTTTGAGGCATGTGAACCATTCAGATAGAATGTGCATGTAATGTCACTTTGGCACTACAGTTCTTGATGGACTTTTCTACCCATAAGCACCATTTCTCTATTTGCTAATTTGCATTATATTGTGTCTTTTGGATAATACTTGTATTTGAATAGCTGTCACCTTCCTGATCTATGTGGCTCTGTACTACACCATATATTGTACTGAGCCACTGGGGAGGGATCACTTTGTTTCAGTATATGAAAGAGGTTGGTCTAGTTCTACGATCACTAATGAGGTTGTGTCTGATGACTGTTCAGTTGCTTATCCTTTCACCGTTTCATCCATTCTGTGCTTGACCACATCACAAAGAAAAGATAAGGCAAAACAAAGTGATATCACATGTATGGTATGTTATTTGATGCCAGTAACTTATGTTTGGTCCTTTGATTTTAAACTCCCAAGCATTGTGAATTGTGGAACTTTGTTGCTTGTAAAGCCGCAGTGGGAATATATTTTCATCAGTGCAATATCCTGTGTGTATATATTATTTTCCTCTCTGATTTATGCTGTAGGATGAATTTGGAATATGGGTGGTGACATTAAACTGCACAGATGCAAGGCTTACATACTTGCAGTTTCTTAGTTGTGAACAGTTCTTCATAATACCTGAACATGTGTGACTTTTTTCTAAACTTATTCAGAATGATGTGACTCTGGCGATAGGCCCTTCCCTAATGCTGGGCGAAGGTGTATATAGTTCTGATATGTGGAAATAGAATATCTGGCCTGTACGGTTGTGCTGACAGACAATGCTGTACAATAAGTTGAGTATAAAACCAGGCTTTGTTCTCCGCCTCTTCTAGTGTTTGTTTTGCGGTGACTAACATATCAAGAGATGAGTCTGTCTGACCTTATTTAATCTTTCAAAAATATATACTTCGGGAGTCGTGGATACAAATGTGTAGCCTGCAATTCTGTGATGTAGTGGTTTGTATATTGAATACACAGTGTTACTATTAAGCCAGTTATGTTAAGAGTAAACATAAAGCTTTGTTTTGTATGGTCAAATCAAAACTTTCTTGGCCTGGGCTTTTGATGCACCAAATTGAGAACTTGATTTTGGATTATATGTGAATTAATTTTGTTTAATTCATTACAAATTATTATATATAATTCCAAGTAAGCACCTGCAGGAGTTGCTGCTGCCAAAGCATTAAGTAACTTATCAGTCGTTAACAACAGACTTTGATTGGGTGGTAAAGGTTTGTATAAGGTTTTGAGCTCCTTAGGATGAGTTTTACTGTTATATTGATTGTTTAGGTTGGATTCTGGGTGGCTGATGTCTGTGAAAAGTATTCAAAAAAATAATAGCACTAAAGACTGACACATCTATAGTTAAGGACAGAGTGACTGAGTACTTGGAGAAATATGAGCTGATTAGAGAGAGCCAGTATGGAGTTGTAAAATGCTGGAAATACTCAGCAGGTCAGGCAACATCTGTGGAGAGTGAAACAAAGTTTCAGGTTGATGACTTTTCATTAGAAGGATTTGTAAATGGTTGGTCATGTCTAATGACTTAATTGAATTTTTTGAGGAAGTAACTAAAGTAGTAGACATGGGATGCAGTTTATATGGACTTCCAGAAGGTATTCGATTAGGTTCCACATAAGAGACTTAGTTAAAATTGAAGATCACGGAATTGAAGGTAAATTATTGACTTGGATAGGCAGTAGAAGACAGAGAGTAGGGATAATGAGAATTGGAAGGAATTGATTAGCGATGTCCCTCAAAAATCTATGCTGGGGCCTCAGTTATTCATTATATTTATTAATGACTTAGTTAACACAAAATAAAGAGCCATATATCCAAGTTTGTTGATGACACAAAGATTGTTTGTATAGTAAGTAGTGTAGACGGGAGCATAAAGATACAAAGAGACATTGATAAATTAAGTGAGTGGGCAAAATTGGCAGATGGGTAAATGGTCATCCATTTTGGACCAAAAAAGGATAGATCCAAGTGCTACTTAAATAATGAAAAGCTAGGAACAGTGTAAGTCCAAAGAGATTTAGGGGTCCATATACATTGATCACTAAAATGTAGTAGTCAGGTACAAAAAATAATCAAAAAGGCTAATGGAATCGGGGAGGAAAACTCTCCACTGGCTGGAGTCATCCTAGCACAAAAGAAGATGGTTGTGGTTGTAGGTCAATTATCTCACCTCAGGACATTACCGCGGAGTTCCTCAAGTCAGTGTCCTCGGCCCAACCAACTTCAGCTGCTTCATCAATGACCTTCCCACCTTAATAATGTCAGAAGTAGGGTTGTTCGCTGATGATTGCACAGTGTTTAGTTCCATTTGCAACTCCCCAGATAATAAAGCAGTCCATGCCTGCATGCAGCAAGACCTGGACGACCTTCAGGCTTGGGCTGATGTGTGGTGCGAATGCTACTTGCCACTTAAGTGCCAGGCAATGACCATCTCCAACAAGCGAGAGTCTAACCACTGTCCTATGACATTCAACGGCATTACCGTTGCCAAATTCCCCAACATCAACATTCTGGGGGTCACCATTATCCAGAAATTTAACTGGACTAGCCACATAAATACTGTGACTACAGGAGCAGGTGAGAGGCTGGGTATTCTGAGGAGAGTGTCTCTCCAACGCACAAGACATGAATGTGATGGAATACTTTCACTTGCCTGGATGAGTGCAGTTCCAACAATACTCAAGAAGCTTGACACCATCCAGGACAAAGCAGCCTGCTTGATTGGCACTCCCTCCACCACTGGTGGACTGTGGCTTCAGTGTGTAACATCTACAAGATGCACTGCAGCAACTTGCTTCGACAGCACCTCCCAAACCCATGATCTCTACCACCGAGAAGGACAAGGGCAGCAGGCGCATGAGAACACCATCACCTCCCAAGTTCCCCTCCAAGTCACACACCACCCTGACTTGGAAATATATCATTCTTCCTTCGTGGTCGCTGGGTCAAAATCCTGGAACTCCCTCCCTAACATCAAAGTGGGAGTACCTTCACCACGCTGACTGCAGCGGTTCAAGAAGGTGCATCATCACCACCTTCTCGAGGGCAATTAGAGATGGGCAGTAAATGCTGGCCTTGCCAGCAACACCCATATCCCAGGAACAAATAAAAAAAAATGTTTGCCTTTATAATTAGAGGGCTAGAATATAAAGGGGAGCAAGTTTTACGACCGCTATACAAAGCTCTGGTTAGATCACATCTGGAGTAATGTTTACAAAGCTGGGCACTGCATCTCAGGCTATATTGATCTTGGAAGGGATGCAATGCAGGTTTACCAGAATGTTACCAGAGCTCCAAGGATTAGATTATGAGGAGTGATTACATAAACTAGGCTTGTATTCACTGGAATATATAAGAATTTAAGGGGTGATTTGATTGAGGTTTTTTGGATTTTGAAAGTAATTGAGAGGGTAGATGGAGAGAAACCTTTTCTGCTGGTGGTGGAATCTAGGATAACTGGACATAACCAATAAATCAGAGCCACGCCATTCAGGAGAGAAGTTATGAAACACTTCTTCACGCAAAGGGTAGTAGAAATGTGGAACTCTCCCACGGAAAGCAGTAGATACTAGCTCAATTAATAATTTTAAATCAGAGTGAGATTTTTGCTTGACAAAGACATAAAAGAATATGGAGCCAAAGTACAGATCAATCATGATGTTTAATGACAGAACAGGCTCGAAGGGGTGAATGGTCTAATCCTGTTCCTTTAACAGCTCCTATATTCACGCTATTAAATGTGCCTTGGAAGAGAATGATAGTTTTTATTGTAGGTCTCAAATTTTGGGATAAGGGAACTAGATTTAATAGTGTAAATGTTGAGAACTGGCTCACAGATGCTGGTTGTCTGGAATTTGAACTGTAAAAGTAGCTTATGACGATGACTGGAAATGATGTAAAAACATGGGAACAAGAGTAGGCCATTCAGTCCCTCGAGCCTGTTCTGCCATTCAATGAGATCATGCGACTTTCTGCGACTTAATTCCATATATTTGCCTTTGCCTCGTATCCCTTAGGTTTTTGTTAACCAAAGATATTATCAATCTCAGATTTTAAATCTTAACAATTGATCCAGCATCAGCTGCCATTTGTGGAAGAGAGTTCCAAACTTCTACTGACATTTACATGTAGAAGTGTTTCCTTCAAGGCCTGGCTCTAACATTTAGGCTATGTACCCCAGTACTAGATTCCCCAATCAGTGGAAATAGTTTGTCGATCCTATCCGTTCCCCTTAATCTCTTGAAAACTTCAACCAAATCACTCTTTAATCTTCCAAATTACAGGTAATACATCCCTAGTTTGTGTAATCTCTCCTCATAATTTAACCTTTTGTAGTCGAAGTATTATTCTAGTAAATCTACGCTGCACTCCCTCCTAAGCCAATACATAATTCCTAAGGTGTGGTGCCTCGAACTGTACACAGTACTCTAGGTGTGGTCTAAGCAGGCTTTGTATAGCTATAGCATAACTTCTATTCCCTCTTGTTCTAGTTCTCTAGATAGAAAGGCCAGCATTCCATTAGACTTTGATTTTTTTTTTGTACCTGTTAATAATCTATGCCCATTGACCCCCAAGTCTCTTTGGATTCCACTGTTTCTAACTATTCACCATTTATAAAGTACACTGATATATCCTTTTTAGTTCCAACGTGAATGACCTCACACTTGCCTAAATTGAAATCCATTTTCCACCGTTTTGACAGTCACTTAATCAGTAATGCCAACCCCACCGTCTCATGAATCATGAGACAAACTTTCAAAAATCATGAGTTGCTATTTTTTGGCTTATAAGTCCTCATTAGTGGTTTTATTTAATCTTTAACAGGTCACAGCTCTTTACAAAAACTATATGACTGCATCTGAAAATGCTTTACAAAAAACTTTTTAAAAATCTTACCCGTTATCACTACCCTTCACCTGGTGCCCAACACAACCACCATGCAATCCAGTCCCTGCAGCTGTCAACCAAAGATAAGTTTTGGGGGGAAAAAAATCAAAAACACCTTCTCATGGAGACAGGAGTTGTAATCATCCCCTCTGAATATTGATGTGATTGATGATGTGAAAACTTTTCTCTTCCCTTTGCTTAAAGGTAACCCTACAGGTTCACCAACCTGTTGAATACTTCACCGCACAACACCTTTCTCTTCCTGGAGTGTAATTAGGCTGGGTGGCTCCTGTTGGGAACAGTATCATCGTTTCACGTGTAACCCTTCACCGCCCGCCTACTCACTGCACAGCTGCTGAGTGTTTCAGGATTTCTTTTCTCCCCTCTTCTGTCTGCACGGACCCCAGTTTAAGAACTACTGGTGTATTCCATTATCCAAATAAATGGGAGTGCTGGTGTCCTATCCAACTAGCAAATTACAATAACAAATGTGTTCTGATTTACCTTGGGCAATGCTACATTACCAGATATTGGCAGATAGTCACTTCAGTTAGCTGAGCGTGTGGGGTAACCACAGGAATGACTTTTTTGTCACTGAACTCAAGAAAACCATCTGGTGCAGCCTCAACACTTGAACACACTCCTCATTGCCCCCCTCCTTTGCCATGCTCCCATCCATCTATCGGTCTCCTCTCCTCGTTCTGTTCTCTCCCCTCCTTGCTCCCCCTCTCTTGCTCCCACTCTCCTTGCTCCCCCTTGCATCTGGTCTCCCTCCCCAATCCCTCTGGTTTCTCTCTTTTGCTGCCTCCTTCCATTCTTTCTCCCTCACATTTCTCCGTCAATTGCTCTACCCTGTCATTGTCTTTTTCCCACTACCTCTCTTTCTCTCATCTGTCTCCTCCTGCCTTCCTGTTTTCCCTGTATCTCACTATCTCTTGCCCTCTGTGTCTACTCCTCCTCTCTACCAGCCTGGTATCTCTCTCTCTCTTTCTCCCCCAATCTCTCCCACACTCCTCTCCCCGCCAGCCGAATCTCTTTATTTCGCTGTCCAATCCTCTTTCTCTCCTTCACTGGTCTGTATCTCTTTCCCCCTCCCCAGAGTCTCGTCCTCTCTCTCACATGCGCGCTCCCTATCTCTCTCATTCCGCGCTCTCTACTCTTTCCCATTCCTCTCTTTGTACCTCCATCTCTCCCTCTCTCCCTGTCACTTTCCCATCATGCGCGCGCTCTCTCTACCTCCATCTTTCTGCTTATTTCTCCCATCCCTTGCTCTGTGCCCCCATCTCTTTTTCGCTCTCGCTCTCTCTTCATCTTTCTCCCAGACCTCTCTGTACCCTATCTCCCTGTCACTCTCCACCATCTCTCCTCGCCCTCACCTGATCGCACTTGTTGACTCTGTTGATTCGTGCACGTGCACAGGTGAATGGTGTGAAGCCTTGCACTGCAGCAAATGCAGTTCTCGTCGAGGCGGACTTGCGCGACACCGGTCGGTGTTATGATGAGAATGGCACTACAGCTCCCAGCATGCCCAACGAGTTGGACTCCTCTGCAAACTGACAGCGTGCACACTTCTGGTTTGCTCAGCATGGCAACAATATTGCAGACGAAGTTTAAAATTGAGCTTTCTGAAGTGAATCACGTCTCACGATTGAATTGTGAGATGGCATTATTGTTCTATTAATATATCCATAATGCTTCAATCTGCACTGCTTGCAATGCTGCCCATCTTTGATGCATTGGCAAACTTGGATATGTGGCTCTTAATCCCGTCATCTAAATCGTTAATAAATACAGTAAATAGTTGAGGCCCCAGCATACATCCCTGTGCGACACCACTAGTTACATCCTGCCAATTTGAGTACCTGCCCATTACCCCTATTTTCTATCTCCTGCCAATCAGTCAATTTCCTAACCAGGTCAATAATTTGCTCTCAATTCCATGAGCATCAACTTTAGCTAACAGTCTCTTATGAGGGGCTTTATCAAATGTCTTCTGGAAGTCCATATAAATAACATCCATAGACATTCCCTGGTCCACTACTTTAGTCACTTCTTCAAAAAAGATTAATTAGCTTTGTCAGGCATGACATACCTGTTACAAATCCATGCTGGCTCTCTGATCAGCTGAAAATGTTCAAGGAGTTCAGTCACTCTATCCTTAATTATAGACTCTAATCCATTCAAAATATGCTCTCTATTTGATCTGTTTGTGGAAAAATGCTGGCACTCGACATGCTTTTACATTGTACTGGTGGTTTTGAGAGTGGAGCACAATATGGGTCTGTTGCCACTGCTTTTTCATTTATATTCATAGCCTGGTGGTGGTCTCCATTGGACACAACAGGATTTGCAATGTAGAGATGATGAAGATAATGTAGCAGTCATCAAAAAAAGGTCATACTATTGTGCAATTTAGACATTTCCTTTTCTATCACCTGTATTTCTTAAGTTTTTTTTTCCCCCCTCACTATATTTCTTCCTTCTAAAAGCATTAATTTTTACTGGGTATAGTTTTACTGGTGCTGGCTGTCCTCTGGTACCTTGTCCATCTGACCAGGAGTCTCGACAGGCCATTCAGCTTCTGTGCTGTAAATTTCTGAGAAGGTGGCCATTCGGCCCATTGTGACTGTGCAGATCGAAAAAGAGCTATCCAGCCGAATCCCACTTTCCATTTCTTGGTCCGTAGCCCTGTAGGTTATAGCATAGCCAAGTACTTTTTAAATGTAATGAGGATTTCTGTGTTGACCATCCTTTCAGGCAGTGAGTTTCAGACACCCACCACCCTCTGGGTGAAAAGTGTTCTCAACTCCCCTCTAGTCCTTCAGATAGCAATTAGAAGTGGGAATAAGGGCCAATTCATGCCCTCTTCCATAAATTAGGGGCTTGAAAATCAGTTGTTGTGCCGCTAATAATAGTTCCATTAACTCAGTAAATATTGAAGATTAAACATGGGGCCTCTGTCATCTGTATGGCTCAGCCGCTCATTGGATAAGCTGCTAAGTGGTCTGGGTGGCTGCTACTTGTGCTATATAATCAACTGAAAGAGCCACAATTATGTGATTTCCCATCTACATAAATATCCCCTCCCCCTGCAACCAGCAAATTGCCGACTTGGTAGATAATTATTTAGTAATCGTGTAGTATGGTTCCAGTGTGCTTCATCTTAAGGACATTAATAGGACCCAAGAAATTAGGCTGGTTACTTTATCCAAAATTATTGTGCAAATATCCAAACTTACGGTCCAAATTTACGGTAACAAATGAGCAAGAAGAAAAAGTTCCTATTTCAATAAATTGTGCACCAACCAAATTATTTAGTTTGCAGTACACTGACATCTTATCCCAGTGGTCATACATTTGTTCAGTGAGGAGGTTGTAGGTTCAAGCCCCACTCCAGTGACTTCAGCACATAATTGAGGCTCGAGGCTGACACTTCAGTGCAGCACTGTATGAGTGCTGCATTGTTGGAGCTGCTGTCTTTTGGATGAGACATTAAAAAAAGACTCCGTCTGCTCGTTCTAAAAGATCCAGTGGAACTATTTGAAAAAGAGCAGGGAGTTGTCCCTTAATCAGCACTTCCAAAAATAGATTATCTGGTCACTTGTCTCATTGCTGTCTGTGGGACTTTGCTGTGCGCAAATTGGCAGATGCGTTTGCCTTCAAGATAACGGTGACTACACTTCCAAAGCAGTTCATTGGCTATGAAATGCTTTGGGATGTCAGATGTGAAAGGTGCTAAGATATACAAGTTTATTTGTTCTTGTAGTATATTGCTGCACCGAAGAAGGAATGCTGTTCGTCCTGTATCATGAAATTTAAAAATGCAAATGCATTTTGGAGCTCTTTGTCTTGGCACTAATGAAATTGAAGATGTTACCGACATTTTGAAATAAGAAAATTAATATATTTTTTTATTCGTTCCGGGAAGTGGGCGTCACTGGCAAGGCCAGCCTTTCTTGCCCATCCCTAATTGCCCTTGAGAAGGTGGTGGTTATCCACGGCCTTGAACTGCTGCAGTCCTTGTGAAAGAACTCCCACAGTGCTGTAAGGGAAGGAGTTCCAGGATTTCGACCCAGCAACGATGAAGGAATGGCTATTTTTCCAAGTCAGGAGGTGTGTAACTTGGAGGGAAACTTTCAGGTGATGGAACTTCCATGTGCCTACTGCCCTTGTCCTTCTAGGTGGTAGAAGTCGAGGCTTTGGGAGCTGTTGCAGTGGCATCTTGTAGATGGTACACGCCACAGCCATGGTGTGCCAGTGGTGGAGGGAATGAATGTTGAATGTGGTGAATGGGGTGCCAATCAAGCGGGTTGCTTTATCCTGGAGGGTGTTGAGCTTCTTGTGATATTGGAGCTGCACTCATCCAGGCAAATGAAGAGTATTCCATCACACTCCTGACTTGTGCCTGGTAGATGGCGGAAAGGCTTTGGGGAGTCGGGAGGTGAGACACTCGCCATAGAATACCCAGCCTCTGACCTGCTCTTGTTGCCACGGTATTTATGTGGCTGGTCCATTGGTGACCCCCAGGATATTGGTGGGGGATTCAGTGATAGTATTGCCATTCAATATCGAGGAATTGTCCACTGTATCATGAAATTAAAAAATGCAATTGCATTCCAAATTCTTTCTAATTTGGAGCTATCTTGCTTGTTGGAGATGGTCATTGCCTGACACTTGTGTGGCGCAAATGTTACTTGCTTATCAGCCCAAGCTTGAATGTCACCCAGGTCTTGCTGCATGCTGGCATGGACTGCTTCATTTTCTGAGGAGTTGCGAATGGAACTGAACACTGTGCAATCATCAGGGAACATCCCCACTTCTGACCTTATGCTGGAAGGAAGGTCATTGATGAAGCAGCTGAAGATGGTTGGGCCTAGGACACTGCTTTGAGGAACTCTTGTGGCAGTGTCCTGAGGCTGATTGACCTCCAACAACCACAACCATCTTCCTTTATGCTAGGTATGACTCCAGCCTGTGGAGAGTTTTCCCCCCTGATTCCTATTGACTTCAATTTTACTAGGGCTCCTTGATGTCAAGGGCAGTCACTCTCACTTCACTTCTGGAATTCAGCTCTTTTGTCCATATTTGGACCAAGGCTGTAATGAGGTCTGGAGCCGAGTGGTTCTGGTGGAACCCAAACTGAGCCTAGGTGAGCAGGTTATTAGTGAGTAAGTGCCACTTGCTAGCACTGTCGACGACACCTTTTCCATCGCTTTGCTGATGATTGTGAGTAGACTGATGGAACGGTAATTGGCCTGGTTAGATTTGTCCTTTTTGTGAATCGGACATACCTGGGCAGTTTTCCACATTGTCGGGTCGATGCCAGTGTTGTAGTTGTAGTCGAAGAGCTTGTCGAGAAGCGTGGCTAGTTCTGGAGCACGTCTTCAGCACGACAGCCGGGATGTTGCTGGGGCCCTTGGCTTTTGCTGTACCCAGTGCGCTCAGCTGCTTCTTGATATCACATAGAGTGAATCAAATTGGCTGAAGACTGGCTTCTGTGATGGTGGGGACCTCAGGAGGAGGCCGATATGGATCATCCACTAGGCACTTCTGGCTGAAGATGGTTGAAAACGTTTTAGTCTTGTCTTTTGCATTTGCCTGCTGGGCTCTGCTATCATTGAGGATGGGGAAATTCATGGAGCCTCCTCCTCCATTACCCACCACCATTCATGACTGGATGTGGCAGGACTGCAGAGCTTTGATCTGATCTGTTGATTGTAGGATCGCTTAGCTCTGTTTATAGCATGCTGCTTAGCATGCATGTAGTCCTGTGTTGTAGCTTCCCAGGTTGGTACCTCATTTTTAGGTGCTGCTCCTTGCATGTTCTTCTGTACTCCTCATTGAACCAGGGTTGGTCCCCTGGCTTGATGGCAATGGTAGAGTGAGGGATATGCCAGGCCATGCAGTTACAGATTGTGGTGGAATACAATTCTGCTGCTGATGGTCCACAGTGCCTCATGAATGCCAGTTATGAGCTGTTGGATCTGTTCTGAATCTATCCCATTTAGTACGGTGGTGGTGCCACACAAGACGATGGAGGGTTTCTTCAGTGTGAAGAGGGGACTTCGTCTCCACAATGACTGCGGTGAAAACTACTACCAATGCTTACATGGACAGATGCATCTCCGACTGGTAGATTGGTGAGGATGAAATAAAGTAGGTTTTTCCCCCGTTTTGGTGTTCTCACCACTTGCTGCAGACCTAGTCTGAAAGAAAAAAAAACTTGGATTTATATAGCGCCTTTCACGACCACCGGACTTCTCAAAGCACTTTACAGCCAATTAAGAACTTTGAATGTAGTCACTCAAAATGGAGGTTAAAGTAGAGGCTTCCATGTAGGAAATCTCTGGCAGATATGTCCTTCAGGGCTCGGTCATTCGTGGTACTACTGACCCACCCAGAGTACATTCTCTGCCCTTGCTACCCTTGGTGCTTCTTCCAAGTGGTGTTCAACATGGAGGTTTACGGATTCATCAGCTGAGGGAGTGCGGTAGGTGGTAATCAGCAGGCGGTTTCCTTGCCCGTGCTTGATCCGAAACCATGAGATGTCATGGGGTCCGGAATCAATGTTGAGGACTCCCAGGGCCACTCCCTCCCAACTGTATACCACTGTGCACAGGACATACCTAGGGATGGTAATGGAGGAGTCCGGGACATTGTGTGAAAGGTATGATTCTATGAGTATGACTGTCAGCCTGTTGCTTGACTAATCTGTGCAACATCTCTCCCAATTTTTGCACAAATCACCAGATGTTAGTGAGGAGTACTTTGCAGGGTCGACTGGGCGCGCTGGGTATGCCGTTGTCGTGTCCGAAGCCAGTGCTGAGGTCGATGCTGGGTGGTCCGTCTGGTTTTATTCTTACTGTTTTCTGTAGCGGTTTGTTACCACTGAGTGGCATGCGTGGCCATTTCAGAGGGCAGTTAAGAGTCAACGACATTGCTGTGGGTCTCGAGTCACATATAGGTCAGACCGGGTAAAGGGCAGCAGATTTCCCTCCCTAAAGGACATCAATGAACTTTTTATGACAATCCAGTAGTTTCATGGTCATCATTACTGACACTAGTTTTTAACATTTTTTAAATTTAACTGAATTCCACAGTTGCTAAGATGGGATTTGAACTCGCGTTGATTATTATTCGTGGATTATTAGTCCAGGCCTCTGGATTACTAGTCCACTAATTTAACCACTAGTTTTCTCTCTTGGTTTAACATTAGTTCTGGTAATTTCTTGTCCACGATGGGCCTGTCGCAGAATGCTAAGAGGTATGTACAAAGGGTAGCTAGCAGTGGTTTTCTAATGCATAGACGATTGGTAGTGAGAAATCCACACTATCAATTGGTTGGCACAATAAATTAGCACAGCACTGCATCTCTCATGTGCCCATTTTATTTTTTGAATTGCTGATTGTGTGGGCCAAACCCCACTTTCTATTAACACTTAGTAAACACAGTTCATCATATCCGATGTAGCCGAGTTAGGGTATATAAAGGAGACGAGCTTGACAATTAAAAAATAAAACCAAAGCTGCTTGGTGTTGGTAATCTGAAGTGTTTCTGTGTGCATATAATTCCATTTTTAAAGATAATGTTTTGAATATGATTGAATGTTTAGGATAACATTTTATATGTACAATTTTTAAATTTGATTATGCAATGCTCTGACTTTGTTTGCTATTGGTAATTTGATTACGTTCCTACAGAACATCAGGTATTTATTTATAGGTAGTGAAACTGTAACTTGAATTTGTTACAGGATTTTTTTTTCAAGGCGCCATCTAAGTGAGTATTGTGCTACACTTTTTGTCACACAATAGGTTGGTGTTAAACCTGTATTTTAGTAGTGTATGCTTTTTAAAATGCGGCCCAGTGATCTTGCATGCATAGCCCTTGGAGAAGGAACAGACTTTGATTTGAGAGGGTTACAGGTACGTTTGATGGTAAACTATTTTTTACAGGTAATTTAAAAAAGATGATAATGCATTATAGTGGATCTCCTATGAAGTAGTTGACAGAGTCAGAGGATATAAAGTAGAAGTTTCAGAGAGATGTGATGAGAGATGGCAGAGTTAGTAGATAGTGGTCAACTATTTTTTGTGTGGCTCAAATTTCCCAATCTGAAAAGCGCGACTGACTTTTTTTTGTGCTTTTAACTCAAAAGTGTGACACGCAATACATGTCAAACTTTCAAAATATTAGCAGATCTGCAGTGACTTGGCTCAGTTATTCAGGGAATATGCTATTCTATAAGGACAGGAATATGATTCTATATAATGTACAGCATATTCTGCGCACAAGGTAGAAGTGTGTGTAACCAGTGTATTCCTTTTTAAGGCTTTATCTAACCACTCCATCTAGGCACATATTAGAGGTATGTTTTGTTGCTGTGCAAGTTTCCCCATAGATTATCAGGTGCTTGTGAATCTGTGTCTTTCACAAGGTCAGAAACAAAACGGCAAAGCATTGTCTTTTTTTGCATTTGTGATAAAATGTGATACAGGTGTCAATTTTTTTTATTTGAATATATCTGCTAATCTCCTGCTGTTCTGCTCCTGGGTACTCTGAGGTCTGGATGATGATCTTTGGGTATTTTCCAGATGTTTGTTTTGGATCAAGCAGATATAAATGTTAAGCTGAGCACCAGATCTATGAAATTTTACCTGCAACCCCTTCAGGCCACAGCTCTGGTGCTTCCTTTGGGAAAGTGGTCTAAATAGGTCCTGAGGTCAATTAGAGGTGAATTAATGTTTCACGTTTTCCATATTCCCTCTCCTTGGGTTCAATTTTTCCCAGTTATCTGCGCCGATTTTATTGGCGTGCACCGTTTTTTTTTGAATAAATAAAAATCTCCAAGTTTCACCAAAGTTTCTGCGTCAGCATAATTCATTTGGGTGCGATTTTTTTTTAGGATACGATTTGTTTGCATCGTAGCGGGCGTAACCTGATGTCGGTGCCAGTTTTTGACATTTAAGCAAGTTTGGCTAACTGACATTTCTTTCTACAACGGCGTACCTGACCACTCCCAAAAAACCTTCTGGGCACTTAACAAAAATCAGCGCAGAAAGACGCCATTGTTTTTAGGCGAAGTTTTGGAGGGAGTAAATAAGGCAGAGAATATGCATCATAATAAGTCTTCATTTTTTTCAAAGTCAAAAGGGAGAAATTGGAAGTGTAGTGCAATTCTTGAATTTTTGATTTTTTTCAAAGTACCACCTCTCCTCTCCTCACCGAGGGTTGGAGCGTCGGCTGGCAGAATCGCTCCCTTGCCCGGACACATGGGGCTCGGCTTTAAAAGAAGCCCGGGGGGGTGGGGTGGAACGTGAGCCAGTGTGTCCGGGCGAGGGAACAATTCTGCCAGTGACATTCTGCTCCTCAAACACGGCGAGGAGAGGTTTGGTGGTGGCATGGTACTTTGAAAAAAATCAAGAATTGCATTACACTTTGTTGCCCCAAATGTCTTAATTGAATGCCTCGCTTCTCGTCGTAAGCAAGCCTATTGTGCATGTGCAGACCAGTGTGTGGTCCATACTGGGGCATCCACCTTGGAGAGAGGGGGAAGAAGAGGTGTGAGTGTTTTGTTTTAGTGTTTTGAGGTTGTTGCAAAGCTACAATTTAATTATGGGGGCAATATTGACTGCCATACCTCTTGCATGCCTTCTGCATGATGGTGCTGCGGAGGAGATGATGATTAGACAGCATCACCTGAGGAACCTCCGAGCACGTAGGATGATGGGCAGGAGGTCTTGTCCACATCGGGTATATCGAGACAGGCGTTCATACCTGCACCTGAGTGATGCAGACTGTGTGAGAAGACTGCGCTTCCGCAAAGAAGTTGTAATCAAGGTCTGAGAGTTAATAAAAGCAGACTTGCACCCTAGAAGCATCAGGAGGACTGCTTTGTCAGTTGAAGTAAAGGTTACAGCTGCACTTTCATTTTATGCATCTGGGGATGTGTGCGCCATTTCTCAACATGCAACACATATCTGCATTTGGCAGGTGACTGCTGCACTATATGCTCGGAGGAATGACTACATAAAGTTCCCTATGACCCGGCCTAGGTAATGCATGACAGGGCTGTAGGCTTCTCCAGGTTTGTTGGCTTCCCCAAGGTACAGGGCTGCATTGATTGTACCCACATTGCCTTGCGAGCACCTTTTGGAGGATTCCGAGATGTACAGGAACAGAAAAGGCTTCCACTCCGTGAATGTGTAACTTGTCTGTGACGACATGCGTCGCATCACGGCAGTTGATGCGAGATACCCTGGGAGCACCCATGATGTGTTCATCCTACGCGAGAGCGCTATATCTGCCATGTTTCAGCAGCAGCCAGAAGGGTCGAGCTGGCGGTTTGGAAAGAAAGAGTATGGCCTTGCCGCCTGGCTCATAATGCCCCTACGCGTAACCCGGACGGAAGTTGAGAGGAAATACACCATGTTGCACATTGCAGCAGCGTTTCCGATGCCTGGACCATTATGGAGGCTACTTCCAATACTCCCCTGAGATTCAGTCAATTCACTGTTGTGTGCTGAATGCTGCACAACTTAGCCATCATGAGGCAACAGCAGCTGGTAGAAGAAGACCCACTTGAGGTGAGAGTGGCTGATGATGATGAAGATGCAGATGACGAGGTGGAGGAGGACAAGGAAGCCATGCAACTACCTGAACCCGAAGCACAACGGTGGAGGAGGGCAGGCCATCGTGTCCCTTTAACAATTGCTCGAGCCATGCGTCAGCAGCTCATCCGTGAATGCTTTGCTGCCTGCAGGCTCAGCGGCAACTGTTCAAAATGGACCATGTTTACTGTTTGGTCCTGTTCTGTAATGTTGTGTTAATAATGGAACAAATAATGTAAATGATTCAGTTATAATTTAAAATATATATTTTAATTCAAATTAACACTTGTTTGTACATAATCTTGTATCAAACTTTAAACTATTCAGTTAAGATCACTACAAACTTTTAAACTTGTAAATTTACATCACTTACAAAAAACTTTTAATTTGAGAACAGTTACAACAGTAACAACAATAATAAATAACAATAGCAGCAGCAGACAAAGGCTGCACCCATCTCTCCTCCACCTTATTCTAAAACTGCTTGCTGCACTTGATCTTGGTGACTCCACCCCTGCCCGCAGGCGGTGTCGCAGTGTTTCTCGGGCTGGTACCAAGCTTATTCTTTCGAGCATCTCGGATAATGCGCACTTCGGGGGCGTTGGCAGGTGGTAATGTGGAAGGCCTGGCTTGGGCCTCTTCAAAGGCTGGTCTGGGGATTGGAGTGGCAGTTGATTCTGTCAATGGCTGCGGGGTCTGGGTGTGTTCTCTTATTGCAGCAGCCCTCTGACGTTCCCTCCCTTGTGCCCTGACAGCGTCTCAACTACCAGTAACATTCCCTCACACCGTCTGTGCACATGAGGGAGAGAATGTCGCAGGTAGCTGATACACTGTCGGTGCACATGATGATCAGCTACCTGCGACATTCCCTCCCTCATGTTCACAGTGTTTCCATTTCTCGTGAGTGTTATTTTTCCCAAAAGTCCCGATAACTCATCACCCACCCCACCGATGGTGTCCAGGAGTGATCGTGTAAGGTCAGTGCTCTGCCCACTCATTGCCATCATCTGAACCACATCTGTTAGGTCCTGCATCTCAAGGAGAGCGCTGTTGAGCTCTCCTTCCCCTCCTCACCCTGGATGTGGCTTGCTGCACCCCACTGGGACCTGCAGCCTCGGACTGTGTGAAACCAAGAAATGTCCCACCACTCGCACCACTCGGGAAAGGGGCTGGCACCTCAATGGGCAGCACCAGCACCACCTCCAGAGTGAGTACAACAATGGGGGCTTCATCCACCTCTCTCCCCTTCACCCCCATGCTCTTGGTCTGGAAGGTGGGATTGGAAGATGCTCTCCTCTTCAGGCTCATCCGCGTCTGAATCTTCTGCATTGGCTTCAGCTTCGTCAGGGTTGACCTCAAGTTCTGCAAAATATAACCGAACAGACAAATGGTTAGCAGCAGAGGAAGGGGCGGGGTGGCATGAGTAGGCTCACATAGCGCAGGCAGCAGGCTCATTTGAAGGACCACGATGAATGATATCACATTGCATCAACTGAAGCGTAACTGATGGAGACATCCCCATGAACCCAAGCGTGGCTAGCCCGCGCAGTACTTAACATTTCGCAAAGCCAGACTGTGAAATTTGCAGGACTTGCCCCCTCCCTCCAGTGTGGGCCAAGCTTGTGCAGTGGTGGTTGATTTTCTCCAGGCAGGACCCATCAAAGCAGCGACCCTCTCTTCCACAGGTGACAGTGGGTGCAGATTTGCCAGGCCTCCTCCGGTTCAAGTTCCCTCTCTTTTGTTTGCCATCTTCCTCTGCAAAGTTGAAAATACAACTTTTTAGTGAGTGTGTCTTTCTGCTGGGTGGGACATACAGATGGTCACATTTACAATTGCAATTCCCAATGAATAAATGAAAATATTACTTGCACCAACTGCTTGACCAAGGTCCTGCCACTTTTTGCACTGACCTCTGGACCTCGGGGTGGTCACCATTGCACAGTAATCTTGTGCAAGTTGGTTCCAGTGTTTCTTCATTTGTTTTGGTGTAACTTTTATGTGACCTCTGCTGGTGTCCAGCTCGTGCCATTTGGCCTAAATTACAGCAACCAGGGCCTCCACTTGGTCCTGTGAGAAATTCTTGGTCCTTGAACTGCATTGCATATTGCAGTTCCAATTTTTTCCACTCTGGAAGAAAAGTTCTCACACACAACTGGCTCTTTAAAAATGGCTGAATGCAGACCATGAGGTCTACTGGGCATGTGCGCCCATATCGGTCACTTTTTTTCCCCAGACATGGGTGGGGAGGCGGGGGCATCCTTTTTTCGGCGCAGACCTCAGCCTCCTCCCCATAAAGCTAAAGGACAAGCTACGCAGCGCTAATTTCAAAAATTACATTGGGGAAACTTTCACGTTTTTTGTTTGGTGTAGTCGGGCCCAAAAAAAACGACCGTAACTCTTCAAATATGCCAAAAAGCAGCATTGGGGAAAATCGAGCCCCTTTGTTACCTGAACAATCTCATGAGGTTATCTCAGTCAGAAAACAGGGTTTATTTCCTTTTTTGTGTATACCTTTTAAAATATTTGTCCATTGTGATTTGCTGGTGTTTTATACAAAGTGTGACATTTGCTCTGTGACGTATGTTGTCAAAACTTTTTATGCAATTGATGTATTTTGGTGGCCTTTTTTAAGTTGTTAAAAGCAGCATGAAGGACAAGACATTTTGGGCAACAGTTTATCAATGTGATGGGGGAATTATACACACACACCGTATATCTTTTTTGTTTGTGGCGCAACAAATTAATCTATGAAGAATTTCAGCAGAAATGAGTGGAAGACACACCCAAACCTAAAGGCATAATATTTACCACTGAAACAACAAAGAGCCACAGGCTAAGACGTTGCAGTTTAATTTTTTTTTAAATTACATAACATAAGAAATAGGAGCAGGAGTAGGCCATACAGCCCATCGAGCCTGCTGCGCCATTCAATAAGATCATGGTGATCTGATTTTGGCCTTTGACTCCCCTATTGTTCAAGAATCTGTCTATCTTAGCCTTCATTATATTCAATGACAATGCCTGCACAGCTCTCTTTGGTAGAGAATTCCATAGATTCACGACCCTCAGAGAAGAAATTCCTCCTCATCTCCATCTTAAATGGGTGACCCCTTACTCAGAAACTATGCCCCCTAGTTCTGGATTTCCCCCATGAGGGGAAACAGCATCTACCCTGTCGAGCCCCCTCAGAATCTTATGTTTCAATAAGATCACCTCTCATTCTTCTAAATTCCAATGAGTACAGGCCCAAGCTGCTCAACCTTTCCTCAAAAGACAACCCCTTCATCCCAGGAATCAACCTAGTGCATCTTCTCTGAACTGCCTTCAATAAGACCAAAACTATATGCATTACTCTAGTTGTAGCAAGACTTCACTAATTTTATACTCCATCCCTCCTACAATAAAGGCCAACATGCCATTTGCCTTCCTAATTTCTTGCTGTACTTGCATGCTAACTTTTTGTGTTTCATGTATGTGGACACCCAGATCCTTCTGTACCGCAGCATTCTGTAGTCACTCTCCATTTAAATAATATTTTGCTTTTCTATTCCTACCAAAGTGGATAACGTCACATTTTTCCACATTATATTCCATCTGCCAAATTTTTGCCACTCACTTAACCTGTCTCTCCCTTTGCAGACTCTTTGTCCTCCTCACAACTTGCTTTCCCACCTATCTTTGTATCGTCAGACAATTTGGCTACAATACACTTGGTCCCTTTATCCAAGTCATTAATAAAGATTGTAAATCGTTGAGGCCCCAGCACTGATCCGATCCCTGTGGCACCCCACTTGCTACAGTTTGCCAACCTGAAAATGACCCATTTATCCCAACTCTGTTTTCTGTTGGTTAGCCAATCCTCTATCCATATTAATATATTACCTCCAACACCACGAGCTCTTATCTTGTGTAGTAACCTTTTATGTGGCACCTTATCTAATGCCTTTTAGATTATTACTTTTCATGTACTTTTATTGAAAGTGAAATTATAGGATGAAAATTTTTTAACTGATGCAGCTTTTTCTGATGTAAAGTGCATCATACTGTTGCCGAGGTGATGAGAATTGATTGCAACATGAACTTTGCCTTCCCTCCTATTCTCTTTGAGCCCCACCCCCACAAGATTAAGTAATTGGAAGCAGTTCAAAGTAAAGCAGCGTCAAGATAGGAACACAGGAACTGCTGGACAAAAATAAAATCAAAGATCCATTTCGTTCTTTTACCATCCTGTTAGTCACGTGATACAATGATAATGGAGTTGTTAACTAATCACAGCAATCAATTGGTCTACAACAGATCCACTCGGGACGTGAGGAAAACCCCATTGGTGGAATGCTTTGGAAACCCTTGGTATAAAGTCACCTGTTGCTCCCAAGTATGCTACACTTACCACATGTCATGTCTCAAAATGTTAATTTCGGAAATAAATCTCTGATTTGCATTTGAATGAATCAATACTAACTTCTTCCACCTTACTCCTAACCATATATTGACCACTTGCTCACTGAAATATTGCTTCCACAGATTAGTTTTGAATTTACCCCTCTTTACGTGCAGGTCGTGTCCTCTGATTCTGCTGCTCTGGACAATGTGAAACAGCTTGACGTGGTCTACATTATCTAGTCCCTTTTAGAATCCCAAAAAACAGCAATTGTATGACCTCTTAACCATCTCTTTTCCAGTGAGAACATGCCCAGTGCACATAATTGCTCATATGCTAATCCCTCAATCCCCTTATTCTGGTTGATCTCTTCTGTATTCTTTCAATAGCTGCACTATCCTTTTTGTACTATGATGACCAGAATTGTACACAGTATGCAGTTGCACCAATAATTTATAAAGTGGCAGGATTGCCTTACTATTTCAGCTCAATATTGACCTTTTAAAAATCCCAACATCCAATTTGCTTTACTCACTGGCACCGAGTATTGTTGCGATACGCGAAGAGGATTCCATAAGAGTCATTTAAGCAGTCCGTTTTGGCTAGCTGAAGAATGGCATAATAAGTTAGGGCATGGAGCTGTCTGCCAGTACCTCCCTATCTCCTGTTCAAATCCATTGTATATGGCTCTGGACAGTATCTATATAAACTATAACTAAATACTGATATTTTGTGCAGATAGTTCTGAAAGAGAAAAATTGGCCAGTGTTTTTAATTGATTAAGGGTCCTAACTAAAACATTGACTTGTCTTTTAGATATTGATTAATGTGCATCATTGGCAATTTTGTTGTATCACTTGTGTGTTAAAAGACTAATTACTTGCAATATGTCGGATTTTGAAGGGCTCATGATTGTAAAAACTAAATTTGGTGCCATACTGTAGACTAAGTGTTGTCTTTCTGCAAATCAGTTGCACAGCGTGCTCAAAAATTGTTATATTATTTTACATTAAATATGAAAATCAATAGCATCGTTCAGTAGTTTGAGTGGACATTGAAGATCCTGTGTGTACTATTTGTAGAAGAGTGGGAGTTCTGTGTCCTGGGCAATATTCCTCCATCAACCAACACCACCAGGAACAAATTAACTGGTCATTAATTTCATGGCTTTTTGTAGTCTTGCTGTGTGCAAAATGCCTGCCAGCTTTGTCTAATGTAATGTTATCAACTTGAAACATTAACTTTGTTTCTCTTTCCACAGCTGCTGTCTGACCTGAGTATTTCCAGCATTTTCTGTTTCTATTTCAGAATTCCAGCATCCGCAGTATTTTGCTTTTGTGCCACATTTGTCTGTTTAACTGTTACTGCACTTTAAAAAGTAATTAATTTTATGCGAAGCATTTTGAAATGCAAGTCTTTTTCTTCTTTGTGGTAAAAATGTAAGTCGTCTTTTCTTTGTGGTATTTGAAGAACTTGAACAAAGTGTTCCTAGATGACACAAAAACAAGTGTAAGGAAGTTTGGCTGTATGGCAAATCTTTGCCACGATTAGGTTTTGTAGAGTCTGTAGGAAAAAAAGGCACACACACTAAAGATAAAGCCTTCATTCATACAGCGCAGTTCCAAATTGTAAAAAATGTAGTTGTAAATTACTAGTTCTAGCAGGAAAAGTGCTTCAGTTTTATACTTGAAGATGAAATAAACCAGAAGCGATCTTGTAGTAATTTTTAAAAAATGAACATTTTGAAGAGTTAGTCCCATTATGGATGGAATCATTCTATGTTAAACCTAAAATAGTTCAGTACTACAGGTATTGAAACCATAAATGGTTTAATTGTGTAAGTATATCCTGAACTTGGCTTGATATGGAAATAATGAAACTGGTGCACATTAACTTGACTAGTTTCAAAATAGTCTAACCATGCGTTCAACAGTTCTGACTGTTGTCAGCCATGGCTCAGTTGGTAGGATTCTCACATCTGAGAAGGTTGTAGGTTCAAACCCGACTCCAGAGACTTGAGTACAAAATCTAGACTGACACTCCAGTGCAGTACTGAGGGAGTGCTGCACTCGGAGGTGCCATCTTTTGGATGAGACGATACACCGAAGCTTTATCTTCCCTCTCAGGTGAACATAAAAGATCCCATGCACTATTCAAAGAAGAGCAGGTGAGTTCTCTGCATGGCCAATGTTCATCCCTCAACTAAAATCACTTTTTACAAAAAACAGATTATCTGGTCATTATCACATTGCTATTTATGGACCCTGCTGTACGCAAATTGGTTGCCATGTTTTTTTATTCATTCACGGGATGAAAGCATCTTGCAAAGCCAGCATTTATTGCCCATTCCTAATTGCCCTTGAGAAGGTGGTGTTCCCATACGCCTGCTGCCCTTGTCTTTCTCGGTGGTAGAGCATGGGTTTTGGAGGTGCTGTCTAAGAAGCCTTGGCAAGTTGCTGCAATACATCATGTAGATGGTACACACTGCAGTTATGGTGCGCCTGTGGAGGAGGGAGTGAATGTTGAAGGTGGTGGATGGGGTGCCAATCAAGTGGACTGTTTTGTCTTGGATGGTGTAAAGCTGCACTCATCCAGGCAAGTGGAGAGTGTTCCATCGCACTCCTAACTTGTGCCTTGTAGATGGTGGAAAGGCTTTCGGGAGTACTCAGGAGATGAGTCACTCGACGCAGAATACCCAGCCTCTGACTTAGTGCTCTTGTAGCCACAGTATTTATGTGGATGGTCCAGTTAAATGTCTGGTCAAGTGACCCTCCCAGGATGGTGATGATAGTAATGCCATTGAATGTCAAGGGGAGGCGGTTAGATTTTCTCTTGTTGGACATGGTCATTGCCTGGCACTTGAGTGCCACAAATGTTACTTGCCACTTGTCAGCTCAAGCTTGAATGTTACCCAGGTCTTGCTGCATGCGGGCATGGACTGCTTCATTATCTGAGGAGTTGTAAATGCGTTTCTAACATTACAACAGTGACGAGGCATGAAAAGTACTTAATTGGCTGTAAAGTACTTTGGGACATCCTGAGGTTGTGAAAGATGCGATATAAATTCAAGACTTTCTTTCCACTGAATTCTGTAGTCAGGATTTGGAAAAAAAAAGCAAGAACTTGTATTTATATGGTGCTTTTCGTGACCACAAGCTGTTCCAAACGCGGCAGACAATTTGCACACATTAAGGTCCCACAAACTTTAATGTGATCATGACTAGGTAATCTGTTTTAGATGTTGGTTGAGGGAGAAACGTTGGGCAAAACACTGGGAAGACCTCCTATGCTCTTCTTCGACATAGTGCCATGGGATATTTTACATCCACTTGAGAGGGCAGACGGATTCTTGGTTTAATGTCTCATCCAAAAGACGGCACCAACAACAGTACAATATCAATGTTTCCTCTAAGCTGTGTGTGTGTGGATGCAGCCGCGCAGTAATCTGCAAGGTACCACGCATTAAAATATACAGGCCATGCAGAACAAAGACAATTTAGAGGGAACATTATACAGTACTACACTGAAGCGTCAGCCTAGGTTATACGCTGAAGTCTTTGGAGTGAACCTGGAACTTCTGACTCGGAGGGATGAAAAGAAACTCAAATCATTGCTGGACAAAAATAACAGTACTGTCTATTCCATTGCAAAATAATTTAACACAGATTACTAATATATTACATATGAGACTTGGGGTAATACTGTCTCTTTTTATTAAAATGGCTTTCATTGCAGGTGAGCAGTTCTATTATTTAATACAAAGACTGGGAATTTAAAACCACATAATTTTTTTTGCCAAGATTTTCTTCTCTTCCTCTCCCCCCCCCCCCCCCCCCCCCTCTCCCCTCACGCCAACATCTCCATTGAACACATTAACGTATTGCTGGATTATGGTATCAAACTCGTGGGGTGTAGTTCCAAGATCACCAACAGCTGTCATTTATCTTATCCATTCTTCATATGTGAGCCTAGACATTAAGCATCGGCAGGCTGTTTGATTATCTGAGTGCACCACAGTTGAGTCCAGTCCTGTTCTCACTTGATCACTAAACACACATGTTCATACACTTTTCTGCCAAGTCATTGGATCGAGACTAGGAGGTAAGACCCTGGCTATTTTTTTTTCTTCTCTTCCCCTAGCGCAGGGTATAGAGGCAAATTGTAGTGCCCCAATTGCTGCCTTGGTTGAGATCAGCTAACTTGATACAGAACAAGAAATTAACCTGCGACCTCCTGGTGTGTAGAATTTAGCACTGCACTGGACCTGCCTTTACCCACTCAACAGTAGTGTACTTTGGTCACCGTATTCAATTTGCATACTCCCAAAAGGTCGTTAGAACACTAATGGGGCTGCTGCACCTAATTTTTCCAATTTATTGTTCCATCATTAAGACTAATCTCCTGCTACTGTCCGGAATTAAAGCAGTTGGCCTCCAGCAATTTTGAAACTATATTGGCTAAAGCTCCTTGTTTTTTTTGTCAAATTTCGAATAAAGGTGAGCTGCATTAATACAACCTTGGTGCAACTCTCTAATTAATTCTGATTTGCTAGTTGGTGCTGACATCAGGCACTCTTAGTTTTTAAGTTATTCTGTCAGAATTCTATTCTGGATTATGATATATATTTTGTAGTGTGGATCTCTCCTATAATGAAAAACCATGTTTTGTAGCAGAACAATCATCATTTCAAATTGGTTTGCTTAACGATAATTGGTTGTATTACAGTTTTTTATATTGGGATAAAAAGATACTTCAACACTGACTTTCAGACTTTATCCACGTGAAGAATTCCCTCCAATTGTTGATATATTCCTAACTCCCCTTTCAAACACTGGCATTTTCTGGCAGCCACAGATCTTAAACTTCTGAAAGACCACATCTGAGTATCCAAAGTAAAATGCTGCTACTATTGTGGAACATTTTTTCTATACAGCAACAAAACTGATGCGCTATTAATTGATTAATACAGAAAAAATATAAAATCTATAATTCTTGAGACATGGTATTCATCGTACCCATATCCTCTGGGGAGGCGTGATCGGCAGAGAGGGGGTAGGGAAAACCAACTCCAGCAGTACCCTGCTCCTGACAACATGCCTAAAACATGACCTTGTCATCACCAACACCTTGTTCCTCCAGAGGGACAAGTACAAGGCATCGTGGCAACCCCCTCACTCCAAGCATTGGCACCTGCTTGACTAAGTCATCGTTTGAGCAAGGGATCGCAAGGACGTGTGCATCACCCGCGCCATGACAGGAGCCGACGACTGCTGGACGGACCACCACCTAATCCGTTCCATTATCAACATTAATATAGCCCCAAAGCAACGAAGGCAACAGAAGCAATGCCGCAGAAAAATCAACACCGGGGCACTCAGAGACCCAGCTAAGAGAGCCCTATACAGCCAGCGCCTCACTGGCAACCCTCGACCCCGAGACGTAGAGTGCCCACAAGCTTGGTCTGCCCTCCAGGCCTCCATAACCAGCGCCTGCGAAGAGACGCTCGGTCACTCAACCAGGAAACACCAGGACTGTTTGAGAATGTCCAGGAGCTAATAAACCGCAAGCGCAGGGCATTTCTGAACTTAAAGCAACAACCCAACTCTGGAGCAGCAAAGCAGCTCTACAAATGGCTGAAGGCGCAGGTGCAACAAAAAACCCACTAACTAAAGAATAGATGTTGGGTAGCGAAAGCACAGGAGATTCAGCAGCTGGCTGACAGCCATGACGTGCGAGGTTTCTTCACTGCAGTCAAGTCCATCTACAGCCCAAGGCCCCACCCCTTGCTGGCAAAGAATGGGGAGACACTCATCAAGGACATCGAGGCAGTCAGGGTCCGCTGGAAGGAGCACTTTGAAGAATTCCTTAATCGAGACTCTGCCTTTGACACGAATGTCCTCGACTCCATCCTGCAGCATGCTACCTGCCATCATCGCAGTCAAACCCCAGCCCTGCACGAGGTAGAAAAGGCCATCCGTCAGCTCAAGAACAAAAAGGCATCAGGAGCAGATGGAATCCCTGCTGAGGCACGAAAGTGTGACGGAGAGGCACGATTGGCTCGAATGCATGAACTTGGCTCCCTCATCTGAAAGGAGGAATGCATGCCTGGAGATCTGAGATGCCGCAATCGTGACCATTTTTTTTTTTAAAAGCAGGACGAGACTGACTGTGGCAACTACAGAGCAATCTCCGTTGATGGCCACTGGGAAAGTTATCGCTAGAATCCTCCTCAACCATCTTCTCCCTGTGGTTGAGGAGCTCCTCCCGGAGTCACATTGCGGATTCCGTCCGCTACGGGGTACAACGGATATGATCTTCACGGTGCGACAACTGCAAGAGAAATCCAGGGAACAGCACCAACCCTTGTACATGGCCTCCTTTGACTTCACAAAGGCCTTTGACACTGTTGATCGCGAGAGACTATGGAGCGTCGTCCTCCGTTTCAGCTGCCCCAAAAGTTTGTCATCCTCCGCCTGCTCCATGATAACATGCAAGCAGTGTCCTGACCAACGGATCCGCCACAGACCCAATCCATGTCTGGACCAGGGTGAAGCAGGGCTGCGTCATCGCGTCAATCCTCTACTCTATCTTCCTCGCTGCAATGTTCGCTCCAACTCACACTCAACAAGCACCCCGCTGGAGTGAAACTAAACTATAGAACCAGTGGGAAACTGTTCAACCTTTGTCGCCTCCAGGCTAGATCCAGGACTGTCCCATCCTCTCGTCGAACGACAGTATGTGGACGACGCTTGCATTTTGCACATTCAAAGACTGAACTCCAAGCCATTGTCAACATCTTCACCGAGGCGTACGAAAGCATAGGCCTTGCACTAAAGGTCCTCCAACAACCTGACCCCGCCACTCAGCACTGCTCCGCCCCCCACCCCCTCCACCTCCCCAGGTCATCAAAATCCACGGTGCGGCCTTGGACAACGTGGACCACTTTCCATACTTGGGGAGTCTACTATCAGCAAGGGCAGACACATAGACCATAAGATCCAACACAACCTCGAGTGCGCCAGCGCAGCCTTCTGCCGCCTGAGGAAAAGTGTTCGAAGATCAAGCCCTCAAATCTGGCACCAAGTTCATGGTCTACAGGGCTGTAGTGATACCTGCCCTCCTGCATGGCTCAGAAACGTGGACCATATACAGTAGACCCCTCAAATCGCTGGAGAAATACCACCAACACTGTCTCCGCAAGGTCCTTCAAATCCCCTGGGAGGGGAGACGCACCAATGTCTGTGTTCTCGACCAGGCCAACATCCCCAGCATCGAAGCACTGACCCCACGGGCTGCATCGTCTGCACGCCCGGCAAGACTCCCAAAGCAAGCACTCTACTCGGAATTCCTACAAGGCAAACGAGCCCCAGGTGGGCAGAGGAAATGTTTCAAGGACACCCTCAAAGCGTCCGTAATAAAGTGCAAGGGGGATGGGAACCTATGCAGGGAGACGGAGGGAAGTAGAATGGGGGCAGAAGCAAAAGATAGAAAGAAGAAAAGTAAAAGTTGAGGGCAGAGAAAGCTAAAGCAAAAAGGGCCACATTGCCCCTTTAGAATTTTGGTGCAAAGTGTGTTTGAAAGACAAGTCTGAAGGCTCTGCCTCAATGCGAGGAGTATTCGGAATAAGGTGGACGAATTAACTGCGCAGATAGCAGTTATCTGCTATGATGTGATTGGCATCACAGAGACATGGCTCCAGGGTGACCAAGGCTGGGAACTCAACATCCAGGGGTATTCAACATTTAGGAAGTATAGACAAAGGAAAAGGAGGTGGGTGGCATTGCTGGTTAAAGAGGAAATTAATGCAATAGTAAGAAAGTACATTAGCTTGGATGATGTGGAATTGGTATGGGTGGAGCAACGGAATACCAAGGGGCAGAAAATGCGAGTGGGAGTTGTGTACATAGCACCAAACAGTAGTAGTAAGGTTGGGGACAGCATCAAGCAAGAAATTAGGGATGCATACTATTGTGTTCCTAACACAGATGAGGCTGCACACAGGGAGGTTAAAGTAACAGTGACCTCAGTCTTTATTAAGACACTCCAGAGTGAGGAGCAGGCCTTAGGGTCCGACTTATATACAGTGCTCCCAAGGGATGCTGGGATCCCTTGGGACTTCAGGGGATGAGCTCCCTGGTGGCAGAACATGGGAGTGCATGCTTTACAGATACACATCACTTCGCCACCCCCCCCCCCCCCCCCCCCCCAAAGTCAAAGTGAAAACTATTTACAAGGTGAGGCGATCGGGAGCCTTTCTTTCCCCGGTGGACCGCCTCGGTACAAATGTCTGTTCTGGTGTGTTGGCTGTGCCCTCGCTGGGTTGGCGTGTTATTGACCCTGCTGGGTGAGCCTGGCCTTGTTGGGCGTGATGGGTTCGATTTCCTGGTCCGGTGTGGTGTCGAGCCTTTGGGTGTGTGTTGTGGGCTCGAAAAAGGTGGTGTCTGCTGTGGTTGTTCAGGGCAGTCTGTGAACCGCAGCCTCGTTTGGTCCAGGTGCTTTCTGCAAATTTGTCCATTGTCTAGTTTGATTACAAACACCCTATTCCCTTCTTTAGCTATCACCATGCCCACGATCCACTTGGGACCATGTCCATCATTTAGCACATACACAGGGTCATTCAGATCAATTTCCCGTGACACTTGCACGACCGTCATTTACATTTTGTTGCTGCCGCCTGCTCTCTACCTGATCATGCAGGTTGGGGTGAACCAGCGAGAGTCTGGTTTTAAGTGTCCTTTTCATGAGTAGCTCAGCCGGGGGCACCCCTGTGAGCGAGTGGGGTCTCGTGCAGTGGCTGAGCAGTACTCTGGACAGGAGGGTTTGGAGTGAGCCTTCTGTGACTCGTAAGGCTCTGTTTGATGGTTTATACTGCCTGCCCATTGGAGGCTGGTTTAAACAGGGCCGAGGTGACATGTTTGATCCCATTGTGGGTCATGAATTCTTCAAATTCGGCACTGGTGAAACATGGCCTGTTGTCACTGACCAGTATGTCAGGCAGGCTGTGGGTGGCAAACATGGCGTGGCAGTGGCGGTGCTTCCCGACATTATTTCACATTCAATCCATTTTGAAAAAGCATCCACCATCACCAGGAACATTTTACCGAGAAACGGGCCCGCATAGTCGATATGGATCCTCGAACGTGGTCTGGAGGGCCAGGACCACAAACTTAGTGGTGCCTCTCTGGGCGCATTGCTCAACTGAGCACATACGCTACATTGCCGTACACAGGACTCTAAAGTCAGAGTCGATACCAGGCCACCACACGTGGGATCTGGCTATCGCTTTCATCATTACTATACCCGGGTGTGTGCTGTGGAGTTCAGAGATGGCAGACCAATTGAACAAATACTTTGGTTCTGTCTTCACAAAGGAAGACACACACAACCTTATGGATGTACTAGGGGTCAGTGGGTCTAGTGAGAAGGAGGAACTGAAGGATATCCTTATTAGGTGGGAAATTGTGTTAGGGAAATTGATGGGATTGAAGGCCGATAAATCCCCGGGGCCTGATAGTCTGCATCCCAGAGTACTTAAGGAAGTGGCCCTAGAAATAGTGGATGCATTGATGATCATTTTCCAACAGTCTATCGACTCTGGATCAGTTCCTATGGACAGGAGGGTAGCTAATGTAACACCACTTTTTTTAAAAAGGGAGGGAGAGAGAAAGTGGGTAATTATAGACTGGTTGTTAGCCTGACATCAGTAGTGGGGAAAATGTTGGAATCAATTATTAAGGATGAAATAGCAGCACATTTGGGAAGCAGTGACAGGCTTGGTTCAAGTCAGCATGGATTTATGAAGGGAAAATCATGCCTGACACATCTTCTGGAATTTTTTGAGGATGTAACTGGTAGAGTGGACAAGGGAGAACCAGTGGATGTGGTGTATTTGGACTTTCAAAAGGCTTTTGACAAGGTCCCGCACAAGAGATTGGTGTGCAAAATCAAAGCACATGGTATTGGGTTAATATACTGACATGGATAGAGAACTGGTTGGCAGACAGGAAACAGAGAGTCGGGATAAAAGGGTCCTTTTCAGAATGGCAGGCAGTGACTAGTGGAGTGCCGCAGGGCTCAGTGCTGGGACCCCAGCTCTTTACAATATACATCAATAATTTGGATGAAGAAATTGAGTGTAATATCTCCAAGTTTGCAGATGACACTAAACTGGGTGGCGGTGTTAGCTGTGAGGGGGATGCTCGGAGGCTGTAGCGTGACTTGGACAGGTTAGGTGAGTGGGCAAATGCATGGCAGATGCAGTATAATGTGGATAAATGTGACGTTATCCACTTTGGGGGCAAAAACGCGAAGAATGAATATTATCTGAATGGCGGCAGATTATGAAAAGGGGAGGTGCAACGTGATCTGGGTGTCATGGTTCATCAGTCATTGAAAGTTGGCATACAAGTACAGCAGGCGGTGAAGAAGGCAAATGGTATGTTGGCCTTCATTGCTAGGGGATTTGAGTATAGGTGCAGGGAGGTCTGTCTTCAGTTGTACAGGGCCTTGTTGAGGCCTCACCTGGAATATTGTGTTCAGTTTTGGTCTCCTAATCCTGAGGAAGGACGTTCTTGCTATTGAGGGAGTGCAGCGAAGGTTCACCAGACTGATTCCAGGGATGGCTGGGCTGTCATATGAGGAGAGACTGGATCAACTTGGCCTTTATTCATTGGCGTTTAGAAGGATGGGAGGGGATCTCATAAAAACATATAAAATTCTGACCGGACGGGACAGGTTAGATGCAGGTAGAATGTTACCAATGTTGGGGAAGTCCAGAACCAGGGGACATAGTCTTAGGATAAGGGGTAGGCCATTTAGGACTGAGAGGAGGAGAAACTTCTTCACTCAAGAGTTGTTAACCTGTGGAATTCCCTGCCGCAGAGAGTTGTTGATGCCAGATAATTGGATATATTCAAGAGGGAGTTAGATATGACCCTTATGGCCAAGGGGATCAAGTGGTATGGAGAGAAAGCAAGAAAGGGATAGTGAGGGAATGATCATCCATGATCTTCTTGAATGGTGGTGCAGGCTCGAAGGGCCGAATGGCCTACTCCTACACCTATTTTTTATGTTTCTATGTAACATCCCCACCGACACCGGAGAGTTCCTGGCCAAAGACCGCCCGAAGTGGAAGAAGAGCATTTAGGAGGACGCTGAGCAGCTAGAGTCTCGTCGCCGAGAACATGCAGGAAACAAGCATGGGTAGCGGAAGGAGCATGTGGCAAACCAGACTCCCCACCTACCCTTTCCTTCAACCACTGTCTATATCCCACCTGTGCCAGAGACATTCCTGTATTGGACTGTTCAGTCACGTGAGAACTCACTTTTTTTTTTAAAGAGTGGAAGCAAGTCTTCCTCGATTTTGAGGGATTGCCTATGATGATCCCCAACCCTAAACTCCCTGGGATTCCCTTGTGGGCGTCCTAAGATGCAGCGACCCCATTTTGACAACTCGCACTATAATGGTTAAAGCTAATGTATTTCTGTATTTTGGAATAGAGAGGTTTTGTATTATTGTGCACTGTGCAACTATATTACTCTGAATAGAGAATATTGACATCTGGGAATCTTTTACGTTTACAATTCTTCTTCTCTCTAATCCTATTTTGGATTACTACAAAATGTTTTTCTTATGGATCTCTTGTATTATGATGTAAAATCAATTCCTTGCGCAGTATTAGTCGCTTAGGATACCAAAATATGAGGTATAGTTAGATCTTTAGTAGATCAAAGGCAGCAGCAGCATCATCATCATCATCATCATAGGCAGTTCCTCAAAATTGAGGAAGACTTGCTTCCACTCTGAGTTCTTAGGTGACTGAACAGTCCAATACGGGAATTACAATCTCTGTCACAGGTGGGGCAGAGTCGTTGAAGGAAAGGGTGGGTGGGGAGTCTGGCTTGCCGCACACTCCTTCTGCTGCCTGCACTTGTTTTCTGCATGCTCTCAGCACCGAGACTCGAGATGCTCAGTGCCGTGCTGGATGCTGTTCCTCCACTTAGGTTGGTGTCAGTGGGGATGTTGCATTTTGTCAAGGAGGCTTTGAAGGTGTCCTTGAAACATTTCCTTTGCCCACCTGCGGATCGTTTGCCGTATGAGTTCCAAGTAGAGCGCTTGCTTTGGGAGTCTTGTGTCAGGCATGCGAACAATGTGGCCTGCCCAACGGAGCTTGTCACGTGTGGTCAGTGGTTCGATGCTGGGGATGTTGATCTGATCGAGAACACTGACGTTGGTGCGTCTGTCCTCCCAGGGGATTTGCAGGATCTTGCGGAGGCATCGTTTGTATTTCTCCAGCGATTTGAAGTGTCTACTGTATATGGTCCACGTCTCTGAGCCATACAGGAGGGCGGGTATCACTGCAACCCTGTCGACCATGAGCTTGGTGCCAGATTTAAGGGCCTGATCTTCGAAAACTCTCTTCCTCAGGTGGCCGAAAGCTGCACTGGAAGCGGTGTTGAACCTTGTCGTCTATGTCTGCCCTTGCTGATAGGCTCCCAAGGTATGAGACGTACGAAAGCATGGGTCTTGCACTCAACATCCGTAAGACAAAGGTCCTCCACCAATCTGACACTGCCACACAGCACTGCCCCTCCCTGTCGTCAAGATCCACGGCGTGGCCCTGGAAAACGCGGACCACTTGCCATACCTTGCAAAGGGATATTGATAAGGTGAGAGACAGGTCTAAAAGGTGGCTAATGGATTCAATAAGTGTGAGGTGAGGTGATGCATTTTGGTTTAAAAAAAAATAACAGCAGTAATTAGACTCAATGGAAGTAGGCTTGGTGCTGTGATAGAGCAGTGATTTGGGGCTCCAGGTTCACAGGGCATTAAAGGTAGCACTGTCAATTGTTACGGCTGTTTTTAAAAAAAAAAAAAGAATGTAATTAAACTTGGAATTCCAAGTATAGAATATAAAAACCAAGAAGTAATGACGAGCCGATATAAAACCATTAATAAGACCTCAGTTAAAGTAAAGTAAGCTCCAAATTATAGGAAGGATATTGAGACTTTACAGCGCAGATTCATTAGGATGCTGCCTGGTATGACGTAATACGAAAAGTCTTTTCAAAAAAAAAGGGGGGGCTTTTTTAATTAGAACAACGCAGATTATTACATTGGATTACATAGGATATACGGCACAGATACAGGCCATTTGGCCCAACCAGTCCATTTAGGTGAGATATACTCCACTCGAGCCTCCTCCCGTCTTTCCTCATCTAAATTTATCCGCATAATCCTCTATTCCCTTCTCCCTCATTTGTTTGTCTAGCCTCCTCTTAAATGCATCTATATATTCGCTTCAACCACTCCCTGTGGTAGCGAGTTCCACATTCTCACCACTCTTTAGGGAAAGAATGGTGCTGGAATTCCGATGTCCCGGGTCCATACGAAGTTTCTACGGACCTGGGAAGGCATCGGAAAAGCCGGTTTTCAGCGTGCAATACGCATGTGCTGAAAACCGGCTTTTCCGATCTGTGAAGTTTCTAGATCATCCACAGATCGGGAGCGAGGACATTTGCAGGGCAAGATTTCCGATATTTACGGATATCTTGCCCAGCAAATGTCCTCAAAAATCTTGCGCCTGAAACAGTAGGCGTACAGCCTACTTTTACAGGCACAAGTGTTTAAAAATACACACACATTTTAAAATAGTTATAAAAACACATTTTATTCTTAAAAACCCTCCCCACTAAAGTAAGTTCATTTTTAACTATAATTTAAAAAACTTTTTTGAAAATTGGGAAAATATTTTATTTCTTTAAGACATAATAACTTTACTTTCAATTAATTTTAAATGTGTGGTTTTTATTATTATTTTGTGTGATTGCTTTTGTTCCCATTAATAGCACTGAGAACTCGTAGATACGCGAGTCTCTGCTATTAATGGGAACCTGTGAGATACTTATCTGATTGGCTGAGCAGTCACACTTGACTGCATCTTCTGCGCCAGGACCCTCTGCACGGGAGCACGCTTCGCAGCGTAGGAGGAGAAGGCCTCCCCATCGGAAATCAGGGCGCCTCCGAGACCACCAGGTAAATTTGTTAAAAAATATCTAGCGAGGAGGCAATTGCCCGCGGGAAGACCCCCAGAGGAAATTCTGGGCCAATGTTCTTCTGAATTCCTACTTGGATTTCTTGGTGACTATCTTATATTGATGGCCTCTAGTTATGCTGTTCAAAGAAACATAGAAAATAGGTGCAGGTGTAGGCCATTCGGCCCTTCGAGCCTGCACCGCCATTCAATGAGTTCATGGCTGAACATGCAACTTCAGTACCCCATTCCTGCTTTCTCGCCATACCCCTTGATCCCCCTAGTAGTAAGGACTACATCTAACTCCTTTTTGAATATATTTAGTGAATTGGCCTCAACAACTTTCTGTGGTAGAGAATTCCACAGGTTCACCACTCTCTGGGTGAAGAAGTTTCTCCTCATCTCGGTCCTAAATGGCTTACCCCTTATCCTTAGACTGTGACCCCTGGTTCTGGACTTCCCCAACATTGATGAGAACATAAGAACATAAGAATTAGGAACAGGAGTAGGCCATCTAGCCCCTCGAGACTGCTCCGCCACCCAACAAGATCATGGCTGATCTGGCCGTAGACTCAGCTCCACTTACCCGCCCGCTCCCCATAACCCTTAATTCCCTTATTGGTTAAAAATCTATCTGTCTGTGATTTGAATATATTCAATGAGCTAGCCTCAACTGCTTTCTTGGGCAGAGAATTCCACAGATTCACAACCCTCTGGGAGAAGAAATTCCTTCTCAACTCGGTTTTAAATTGGCTCCCCCGTATTTTGAGGCTGTGCCCCCTAGTTCTAGTTTCCCTGACCAGTGGAAACAACCTCCCTGCATCTATCTTGTCTATCCCCTTCATTATTTTAAATGTTTCTATAAGATCACCCCTCATCCTTCTGAACTCCAATGAGTAAAGACCCAGTCTACTCAATCTATCATTATAAGGTAACCCCCTCATCTCCGGCATCAGCCGAGTGAATCGTCTCTGCACCCCTTCCAAAGCTAGTATATCCTTCCTTAAGTAAGGTGACCAAAACTGCACGCAGTACTCCAGGTGCGGCCTCACCAATACCCTGTATAGTTGCAGCAGGACCTCCCTGCTTTTGTACTCCATCCCTCTCGCAGTGAAGGCCAACATTCCATTCGCCTTCCTGATTACCTGCAAACTAACTTTTTGGGATTCATGCACCAGGTCCCTCTGCACTGCAGCATGTTGTAATTTCTCCCCATTCAAATAATATTCCCTTTTACTGTGTTTTTCTCAAGGTGGATGACCTCACATTTTCAGACATTGTATTCCATCTGCCAAACCTTAGCCCATTCGCTTAACCTAACTAAATCTCTGTGTCCTCTACACAACCCGCTTTCCCACTAATCTTTGTCATCTGCAAATTTTGTTACACTACACTCTGTCCCCTCTTCCAGGTCATCTATGTATATTGTAAACAGTTGTGGTCCCAGCACCGATCCCTGTAGCACACCACTAACCACCGATTTGCAACCCGAAAAGGACCCATTTATCCCGACTCTCTGCTTTCTGTTAGCCAGCCAATTCTCGATCCATGCTGATACATTTCCTCTGACTCCGCGTACCGTTATCTTCTGCAGTAACCTTTTGTGTGGCACCTTATCGAATGCCTTTTGGAAATCTAAATACACCACATCCATCGGTACACCTCTATCCACCATGCTCTTATATCCTCAAAGAATTCCAGTAAATTAGTTACACATGATTTCCCCTTCATGAATCCATGTTGCGTCTGCTTGATTGCACTATTCCTATCTAGATGTCCCGCTATTTCTTCCTTAATGATAGCTTCAAGCATTTTCCCAACTACAGATGTTAAACTAACCGGCCTATAGTTACCTGCCATTTGTCTGTCCCCTTTTTTTAAACAGAGGCGCTACATTAGCTGCTTTCCAATCCGATGGCACCTCTCCAGAGTCCAGAGAATTTTGGTAGATTATAACAAATGCATCTGCTATAACTTCTGCCATCTCTTTTAATACCCTGGGATGCATTTCATCAGGACCAGGTGACTTGTCTACCTTGAGTCCCATTAGCCTGTCCAGCACTACCCCCCCTAGTGATAGTGATTGTCTCAAGGTCCTCCCTTCCCACATTCCCGTGACCAGCAATTTTTGGCATGGTTTTTGTGTCTTCCACTGTGAAGACCGAAGCAAAATAATTGTTTAAGGTCTCAGCCATTTCCACATTTCCCATTATTAAATCCCCTTTCTCATCTTCTAAGGGACCAACATTTACTTTAGTCACTCTTTTCCATTTTATATATCGGTAAAAGCTTTTACTATCTGTTTTTATGTTTTGCGCAAGTTTACATTCGTAATCTATCTTCCCCTTCTTTATTGCTTTCTTAGTCATTCTTTGCTGTCGTTTAAAATTTTCCCAATCTTCTAGTTTCCCACTAATCTTGGCCACCTTTATATACATTGGTTTTTAATTTGATACTCTCCTTTATTTCCACAGCTGGTTATCCCTTCTCTTACCGCCCTTTTTCACTGGAATATATTTTTGTTGAGCACTATGAAAGAGCTCCTTAAAAGTCCTCCACTGTTCCTCAATTGTGCCACCGTTTAGTCTGTGTTCCCAGTCTACTTTAGCCAACTCTGCCCTCATCCCACTGTAGTCCCCTTTGTTTAAGCATAGTACGCTCGTTTGAGACACTACTTCCTCACCCTCAATCTGTATTACAAATTCAACCATACTGTGATCACTCGTTCCGAGAGGATCTTTTACTAGGAGATCGTTTATTATTACTGTCTCATTACACAGGACCAGATCTAAGATAGCTTGCTCCCTTGTAGGTTCTGTTCTAAGAAACAATCCCGTATGCATTCTATGAATTCCTCCTCAAGGCTACCCCATGCGATTTGATTTGACCAATCGATGTGTAGGTTAAAATCCCCCATGATTACTGCCATTCCTTTTTCACATGCCTCCATTATTCCCTTGATTATTGTCCGCCCCACCGTGAAGTTATTTTTTGGGGGCCTATAAACTACGCCCACCAGTGACTTTTTCCCCTTACTATTATCTAATCTCCACCCACAATGATTCAACATTTTGTTCATTAGAGCCAATATCGTCTCTCACAACTGCCCTGATATCATCCTTTATTAACAGAGCTACTCCACCTCCTTTCCCTTCTTGTCTATCTTTCCAAATTGTCAGATACCCTTGTATGTTTAATTCCCAGTCTTGGCCACCCTGCAACCACGTTTCTGTAATGGCCACTAAATCATACCCATTTGTAATGATTTGTGCCGTCAACTCATTTACTTTATTTTGAATGCTGCATGCGTTTAGGTAGAGTGTTTTAATACTAGTTTTTAAACCATGATTTTTAGTTTTGACCCCTTCTGCAGCCCCTTTTATATTCATGCATATTGTCCCTTCCTGTCACCTTGTGGTTTACACTTACCCCAGTGCTACTCTGCTCTGTTGCCTCCTGCCTTTTGCATTCTTTCTTGGGGTTCTGTTCATCTGAGCTCTCACCCACTCTAACTAGCTCCGAGCCCTCTCCTGGGTTCCCATCCCCTTGCCAAGCTAGTTTGAAGCCCTCCCAACCGTACTATCAAAACCACCCGCGAGAACATTGGTCCCGTCTCTGTTGAGGTGTAACCTGTCCGACTTGTACAGGTCCCACCTTCCCTAGAAGTGGTCCCAATTGTTCAGGAAACTAAAGTCCTCCCTCCTACACCAACAGGAGAGTGGGGAGCACCAGTTCCAACTGTTGCAGGACAGGAGAGTGGAGAGCACCAGTTCCAACTGTTGCAGGACAGGAGAGTGGAGAGCACCAGTTCCAACTGTCGCAGGACGGGAGAGTGGAGAGCACCAGCTCCAACTGTCGCAGGACGAGAGAGTGGAGAGCACCAGTTCCAACTGTTGCAGGACGGGAGAGTGGAGAGCATCAGCTCCAACTGTCGCAGGAGAGAGAGTGGAGAGCACCAGTTCCAATTGTCGCAGGACGGGAGAGTGGAGAGCACCAGCTCCAACTGTCGCAGGACGGAGAGTGGAGAGCACCAGTTCCAACTGTCGCAGGAGAGAGAGTGGAGAGCACCAGCTCCAACTGTCGCAGGAGAACATCTGTATGCACACTTAGAACCTTTCATAATTTAAAAAACCTCGATTAGGTCACCCGTCGGCCTTTTTTTGAGAGAAGAGTCCAAGCCTGTTCATCTTTTCCTCGTTATGTCTCCCCTCACATTTCTGGTATCATCCTTGGAAATCTTCTCTGCACCCTCTCCAGTACCTCTATCTTTTTTTATAATATGGTGACCAGAACTGTACACAGTGTAGTCTAACCAAAGTTCAACACAGGTTTAGAATAATTTCCCTACTTTTCAATTCTGTATCTCTAGAAATAAACCCTAGAGCTTTTTTTTTTTTTTACGGCCTCGCTAACCTGTGTCACAACGTTTAGCGATTTGTGTATTTGTACTCCGAGGCCCCTTTGTTCCTCTACCCCACCTAGACTCTCACGCGCCAAGTAATAAGTGACCTCCCTATTCTTCCTACCAAAATGTAACCCCTCACATTTATCTCTGTTGAACTTAATTTGCCAATTATATGCCCATTCTGCAAGTTTATTAATGTCCTCCTGTAATTTGTTGCAGTTCTCCTCAGTATTGACTATCACCCCAGTTCGGTGTCATCCGCAAATTTTGAAATTATATTTTTGATTCCAAAGTCTTAATCATTAATATAAATTGTGAACAACAGAGTGAATGGCTACCCTTTACCCCTACTCTCTGCGTTCTGTCTTTAAGCTAGCTATCCTTTCTGCTACTTGTCCCCTGACTCTGCATTCTCTGACCTTGTTTATCAGTCTATTACGGGGTACCTTATCGAAGGCCTCTTGAAAATCTAGATAAATTACATCTACTGCATTACCCTTGTCTACTCTCTCTGTTACTTCTTCAAAAAATTCAGTGAGATTGGTCAAGCAAGACTTTCCTTTTTGAAATCCATGCTGACTATTCGTCGTTCTATTTTTGGTTTCTAGATGTTCTATTTTCTGCTTCAGTAGAGATTCCATTATTTTTCCTACCACCGATGTTAAGATGACTGGCCTATAATTCCCTGGACATGTTCTATCTACCAGTATAGGGCAGTATGATGGAAGTGTTGAAAAATATGAAAAAATGGGACAGAATAGATCATGTTTCCAAAAGTTATGGGGTGTAGAATGAGGAGCCATAGATATAAGATTAAATGTAAGAGAATTAGAAAAGAGAACAAGAGTAAATTATTTAAACAGAGTTGTGAGGATGTGGAATTTACTTTCAGGGTCATAGGTGAAGCAGCAGCTTTGTCAATAGTCAAGATTAGATTAGATAGGTGGATGAGGGAAAAAGGGATATGAAATATCCAGATAAATGCTATTAACTTTGCATCAAACCTAGGGTCCATGTGATTCGGACTATTTTGCTCACGTGGAAGGTAAACTCTGACAGACTGGTTGGGCTGAATGTCCCGTTTCTGTGTTGTAATTTTAATGTTAATTTTCTTTACTTGCAAACTAATACAATCAACAGTTTGGGCTGGATGACAAATGTTTTAATAATAACTTTTATTTATATAGCGCCTTTAACGTGGTAAAATGACCCAAGATGCTTCACAACAGTTTTGCAAGACAAAAGAGATAAATTTGACACCAAGCCACAAAAGAAGAAATTAGGGCAGATGACCAAAAGCTTGTTTAGAGATTTTGAATGCACGTATGAATAGTGCAACATATTACTGTGTGGGACTATTGGCAACGTATTTAAAAAGTGATTGTATTACCAGGCATGCTTGCTATGGAATTAAATAGAACTCAAGAAAACCTTAATGTGTGTATGTGTATATTTTAAAACATTCCATATTCCTTTGAGAAGCCAACTAAAATTTGAGGACAAAGATCATAAGCTTTTGTGCACATCTAATGTTAAGGTCTTCTACTAATAGAATATACTGACATCATGCAGACTTTAAAAAAGAAAAGTAGTAATTTTATCAGAATCCTGTGGTATATTGTAATACATCAGTAAGCTCCAACACCGTACACTTGCCATATTTAATGTATTCTATTGGCAAGATGGCTAAATTGACGTTTATATTCAAACCATATTTGGTATTCATTTAAGATTGCGAGCAAGTAACCTGAGGGAACTCCACGTTGAGTTTTGGCTTCTGTACTTCGTGTTCTTGGGTGTTTGTGTAACAATCTCTCAATCACTCCGAATTAAGCATCCAGAGTGATAAGTACACTGCACAACATTTTATAGTTTAGAACTGAGATTAAAAATAATTCTCAAGAAACTATTCCCTCAGTGATTTGAGTTTTATTACACATTAAAATGTTTTTAAATGGCTGTTATTTCATTGTGTTTGTGCCAGACACACAGTTTGGTGCAAAGATAGATGGAATTAGTCTACAGACCTTTCTGTTCTGGTGGAATGGAGCAAAGAAGCTATCCCTTCATGGTGACACCTTTGCCAGTGTAAATAGTGACAAATGTGATGGTGGCTGCAATTGTTATATTTCAGTTTGTATTCTCTATAAAACCCTATGCTGTTTTTTTTTAGGGGCACAGGTTGTTCCAATATGATATTTTTGTTGCACAATAGATTGGGAAAAAAAAGTGCTGAAAGTGGAAAGTGTCAATTATTGAAATAATGGTTTCTGAAAACTGCATGGGCTCCTATTTGTCCAATATACTGTGAAAGAGCAAATCTCAGCCAAAGTAACCTTGCTAGAAGGAAAACGTTTGTGATCCACTGACTTCACGGTAGGTGGACCTAACCTTGCAAAAGAAAAAGCAATCTCCAGTCTTCAAGCAAAATCTTGGCCTTGGTGATGGAGCGGATTTGTGGTCGGAAGCTAATTTTTGGGGTCAAATACAACACCAAGGTTGCGAACAGTCTGGTCCAGCCTCAGGTAGTTGTCAGGAAGAGGGATGGAGTTGGTGGTTAGGGAACTGAATTTGTGCCGGGGACCGAAGACAGTGGCTTCAATCCTCCCAATATTTAATTGGAGGAAATTTCTGCTCATCCAGTACTGGATGTCGGACAAGCAATGTGGCAAATTAGAGACAGTGGAGGGGTCAAGAGAGATGGTTGGTGAGGTAGAGATGGGTGTCGTCAACGTATATATGCAACCTGACGTGTTTTTGAATGATATCACGAAAGGCAGCATGTAGATGAGAAATAGAAGGGCGCCAAGGATTGATCCTTGGGGAACTCCAAAGGGAATGGTGTGGAGAAGCCATTGCAGGTGATTCTCTGGCTATGACTGGATAGGTAAGAATGCACCAGTCCCACTCAGCTGGATGACTGAAGAGAGGCATTGGAGATGGATGGTGTGTTCAACCATGTCAAATGTTGCAGACAGGTTGAGAAGAACAAGGGGGGATAGCTTACCTTGGTCGCAGTGAGATCGGATGTCATAAGCAATTCCTTCTTCTCCCTTTTTGCGCTTCCCCCATATCTCTCCCATTGGCTTCTCCTTGCCCTCCTTTCCTTTCTCCTCCCATTTCCCACCCTCTCCCTGCCTCCAGATTGATTTCATTATCCCCGGAATCTGGTCATTTTTATTTTGCAATATTACTGAAGTAAAACTCCTAAAGCAATGAGTTTATGAAAATCTTTCACCCACTATGGATGTTGACTGGTGGATGCATAGTAAAATATGATTCGGCCTAAAATCTTTGTTTTAAAATATGGCATTTCATGAAATGAGCTTTATTTTGTACATTAAATTGTATGTGGAGATCTATCAGTAAATTGCTTATTGGATCAGCATGTTATGATTCACATCTCTCATCGACAATTGGTGAGGCCAAATGGACACGAAAACATGATTTTTTAAATTGTTTTGCATAGCTTCAGAAGTTGCTGGAAAATAAAATGCATGTTGTAAGATTATGTTTTACAGTCTCATGAATAATAGTCCACATATATGCAGATTATTATTTTGAAGGAGAGCAATATTCATCTTATTAAATTTGTAAAAGTAGGTAGAAGTGGGATCCCAAACTAATTGTAAAAACACATTGCAATGCAGTAAATTAATTTCAATTGTTACAGGAATGCTTGTGGTGGTTGACTGTCACATTGGCAGCTTCATGGTCCCAGCTTTTGTTGGGTTACCCTATTGGATTACTCATCCACTCATGAATAATAGTCCACATATATGCAGATTATTATTTTGAAGGAGAGCAACATTCAGCTTACCTGATCAATTATCTGAGTGATGATCCTCATTCATGATTTCACTTCTCTATCTTATAGCTTCCTGTCATAAATAACTAAAAATAGGGGAAAATAGAAACTAAGTGAATTACTGCAGGTAAAATTTGACATTTTGACTGGCTGGTAAGTTTAAAAAAAAATTCTCCTCCCATTTGAAAGTTATCTGCAACTGCAATTTGAACCACCTTGGATCAAAAACATCCGTGCATGGTTAAACTGCTTTTTGCTTTTTCTGTAACTGAATTTTAAACTTAAAATTTCTGAATTCAAGTTGCATCTTTGTGATTTAATTCGAATAATGGTTGGTTGATCTGAATGTGAGCAGTAATTTAGGTTGAGGAATATGGTCTTTTATCATGGACCAGAGTAAATTGGTAGTGTTTATTTTTTTTTTTCTCCCCCTTTAGGTGTCCTATGACTAGGTACCATTTCTCACCAAGAAGCTGAGCTCCTGATCATAAGGAGGTTCGTGAGAGCAGTCTGGGCTGTTGTCCATGTCTGTATCTGTTTCTAACCTAGCTTAATTTCATTTTATAAGTTAGATCATAAAGTATCTTACCTTTAATAATATAGGGGTGCTTCAGTTATATGTTGGATTCAATGTAAAGTATCAACCACAAAATCTGGTCCTTCTCCTCCGCCCCCCCCCCCCCCCCCCACCTCCAGTTGCTGTATCCTCTTTCAATATGTTGGATAGAAAAAGGTCTTCTCCATGGTTATTACCAAATTCCACCATGTGGTCAGGCCAGAGATTTTACACTCTAACAGAATAGCTAAAAAGTAGCTAAAATTCACTACTGGAAGGAATGAGTAATAAGCAGTGCTGCAACTCCATCTAAGATTTTTTTTCGTGCTGGTTTGTGATGTTTCAAGCGTTGCAGTAGAAATTTTGAGTGAGTAAATTCTACTCAAAATAACATCGTGTATAATTGTTGTCCTGTACTGAACATATTCTTGGTCAGGAAATTTGCCCTTTGCAACAAAATTAGGATGAACTTGTTCTGAACACAATATTCATTAATCAACCTGTGAAGTATTGGAACATTTGTCCATTAAGCTCTGCCTAAAATGAGATTTCAGGATACTTTGGAAGAGGATGGAAAAGTATAAATACTTTTAGATCACTGTGTTAATAAACTTCTCTCACAGCTTTGCTTTAAAAGAAATTCATGTGGAATATTTCTTGCATGAACATTTCAAGGAGTTTTTCACAAAATAAATACATTGCTTCTTGGATTTACCTCCAACAATGGCCGCTAAACAGTTTGATATTCTGTGGGCTTTCAGTCCACCGTTGAATAATGAAGGATCAGATTACCGTATATTTCAGTCACTACTACACACAAGAATTTTTATTTCCTTAGTGCCACATAAAGCCCTTTTCATTTATGATCTTGCATAAGAGGTCTTATCTTTCAGCATTCAATGTTTTAAATAGAAATTGATAAAATAATTTTTAACATGTGCCTCAAAACAGATGTTTGAGATTTTAGGAAAGATGTTTTACTTATGAGCCAGTATTTGAAATCGCAAACATCGGCAGCATTTCAAAATGAATGCAACAGCAACAACTTGTATTTATATCACGCCTTTAAAGTAGCAAAACATCCCAAAGCGCTTGACAGGAAGGAGCTTTATCAACCAAAATTTGACACCGAGGCACATATAGATGAGGCCAGATTAATCAAAGAGGTACATTTTAAGGAGCATCTTGAAGGAGGAGAGGTAAAGAGGTTTAGGGATGGAATTCCAGAGCTTAGGTTTTGGTAGCTGAAGGCACAGCCACCAGTGGTGAAGCGATTAAAATCGGGGATGCTCTATAATTTGAGGAGCGCAGATATCTCGGAGGGTTGTAGGGCTGGAGGAGATTACAGAAATAGGGAGGAGTGAGGCCAAGGAGGGATTTCAAAACAGGGATGAGAATTTTAAGATCGAGGCGTTGCTTAACTGGGAGCCAATGTAGGTCAGCTAGCACAGGGGTGCTGGGTGAATGGGACTTGGTGCGAGTGGAACATGGGCAACAGAGTTTTGGATAACCTCAAGTTTACATATGGTAGAAAGTGGGAGGCCGGCCAAGAGTGTGAAAGGATAGAATGTAGGAGGCCGGCCAAGTGTATGAAATAGTCAAGTCTAGAGGTAACACATGCATGGATGAGGGTTTCAGCAGCAGACGAGCTGAGGCAGGGGCAGAGACAGATGTTATGGAGGTGGACACAGGTGATCTTGGTGATGGTGCAGATATGTGGTCAGAAGCTCATCTTGGGATCAAATATGACACAAAAGTTGTGAGCAGTCTGGTTCAGCCTCAGTTTCTAGGGAGAGGGATGGAGTCGGTGGCTCGAGAACGGAGTTTGTAACGGGGACCAAAAACAATAGCTTCGGTCTTCCCAATATTTAGTTGGAGGAAATTTATGCTCATCTAGTATTGGATGTCAAACAAGCAGTTTGACAATTTAGAGACTGTGGAGGAGTTAAGAGATGGCGATGTAGAACTGCATGTCGTCCGCGTATATGTGGAAACTGGCACTGTGTTTTTAGATGATGTTGCCAAGGAGCAGCGTATAGATGAGAAATAGGAGAGGGCCAAGGATAAATCCTTGGGGACACCAGACGAAATAATGCGGGAGCAGAAAGAGAAGTTGTGGCAGGTGTTTCTCTGGCTATGACTGGATAGATAAGAATGGAACCAGGAAAGAGCAGTCCCATCTCACTGATGCCTGTGGAGGTATTGGAGGAGAATGGTGTGGTCAACCGTGTCAAAGGCTGCAGATTGGTCCTCGACCCAACCATCTTCTGCTTCATCAATGACCTTCCCTCCATCATAAGGTCAGACGGGATGTTCGCTGGTGATTGCAGTGTTCAGTGCCATTCGCAACTCCTCAGATAATACAGCAGTCCATGCCCGCATGCAGCAAGACCTGGGCAACATTCAGGCTTAGGCTGATAAGTGGCAAGTAACATTTGTGTCACACAAATGCCGGGCAATGACTATCCCCAACAAGCGAGAGTCTAACCATCGTCCTTGACATTCAATGGCATAACCATTGTTGAATCCTCCACTAACACCACCTTGAAGGTCACCATTGACCAAAAACTTAACTGGACCAGCCACACACACAATGTGGCGTCAAGAACAGGTCAGAGACTGGGTATTCTGCAGCTAGTGTCTTCCCTACTGACTCCCCAAAGCCTTTTCCCTCCCCATCTACAAGGTACAAGTTAGGAGTCTGATGGAATACTCTCCACTTACCTGGATGAGTGCAACTCCAGCATCATTCAAGAAGCTTGACACCATCCAGTATAAAGCGGCCTGCTTGATTGGCACCCTGTCCACCACCTGAAACATTCACTCACTCCGCCATCAGCGCACCGTGGCTGAAGTGTGTACCATCCACAAGATGCACTGCAGCAACTGGTCAAGGCTTCTTCAACAGCACCTCCGAAACCCGTGATGTCTGCCACCTCTGAGGACAAGGGGAGCAGACGCATGGGAACACCACCACCTCCAAGTTCCTCTGCAAGCCACACACCATCCTGACTTAGAAATATATAATTGTTCCTTCATCGTCGCTAGGTCATAATCCTAGAATTCCCTCCCTATCAGCACTATGGGAGTACCTTCACCGCACAGACTGCAGCGTTTAAAGAAGGCAGCTCGCCACCACCTTCTTGAGGCAATTAGCAATGGTCCATAAATGCTAGCCTTGCCAGTGACGCCCACATCCCAGAAACTTTAAAAAAAAAAAATTCATAATTGGCTTTAATGGAACTTCATAGGTAGATGGGCTCTATATTAAAGATTGAAAATTACATTTTATATTTCATTGACTATTATGTGGTCATGATAGATCAACTGTCTTAAACTTCTATAGTGTTAGCCACAATGTTAAGCAGAGCAAGGATCAATACTGGTTACATTATCTGCTTTTCACAAAACTGTATAGCAAGAAAATAACGATTTTCTTGAGAGTCCATGTTTCCTGGCTTATTTTCCAAAGTATAAAGCATTACCACAAGTACAATAGCAACTTTTATTTATATAGCGCCTTTAATGTAGTATAACATCCCAAGGCACTTCACAGCAGTGTTTTTGAAACATAGAAAATATGTGCAGGAGTAGGCCATTCGTCCCTTCGAGACTGCACCACCATTCAATAAGATCATGGCTAATCATTCACCTCAGTACCCCTTTCCTGCTGTCTCTACATACTCCTTGATCCCTTTAGTCATAAGGGCCATATCTAACTCCCTCTTGAATATAAGACAAAACCGATAAATTTAACACAGAGCTACATAAGAAGAAATTACGGTAGATGACCAAAAGCTTGACGAGGTAGATTTTAAGGAGTGTTTTGAAGGAAAGAGAGGTAGCGAGATGGAGCGGTTTAGGGAGGGAGTTCCCGATCTTGGGGCCCAAGTAGCTGAAGACACGGCCACCAATGGCAGCTATAATCGGGGATGCTCAAGAGGGCAGAATTTGAGGAGTGCAGACATCTCGTGGGGTTGAGAGGCTGAAATATATTAGATAGGGAGGGGTGAGGCCATGGAGGGATTTGTAAATAAGGATGAGAATTTTGAAATCAAGGCATTGCTTAACCGGGAGCAAATGGATGATCGTGCGTGACTTGATGCGAGTTAGGACACTGGCTACTGAGTTTTGGATGATCTCAAGTTTACGTAGTGTCGAATGTGGGAGGCCAGGCAGGAGTGTGTTGGAGTAGTCAAGTCTAGAGGTAACACCGGCATGGATGAGGGTGTCAACAGAAGATCTGGGGCGGATACGGGCGATGTTATGGAGGTGGAAAAAGGCGGTTTTAGTGATGCCGTGGATATAAGAACACAAGAAATGGGAGCAGGAGTAGGCCATTTGGCCCCTTGAGCCTGCTCCGCCATTCAAAAAGATCATGGCTGATCTGATCATGGACTCCACTTCCCTGCCCCCTCCCCATAACTCTTTACTCACTTATCGCTCAAAAATCTGTATCTCTACCTTAAATATATTCAATGACCCAGCCTCCACAGCTCTCTGGGGCAGAGAATTCCATAGATTTACATCCCTCAAGAAATTTCTCCTCCACTCAGTTTTAAATGGGTGGCCCCTTATTCTAAGACGATGTCCCCGAGTATTCGTGTCCTAGTTTTAGTTTCCCCTATGAGTGGAAATATACCTCTGCATCCACCTTGTTCAGCCCCCTCATTATCTTATGTTTCAATAAGATCAACACTCATTCTTCTGAACTCCAATGTGTATAAGCCCAACCTATTCAACATATGTTCATAAGCCAACCCCTTCATCTCCGGAATCAACCTAGTGAACCTTTAAATATGGAGACTAAAACTGCAGTACTCTAGTTGTGGCCTCACTAATATCCTGTACAGTTGTAGCAGGACATCTCTGCTTTTATACTCTATCCTCTGGCCTTCCACTAGTCTTGGCCACATTGTATGCCTTTGTTTTCACTTTGAAACCCTCCCTTATATCCTTAGTTAGCCACAAATAGTTATCCCTTCTCTTAGTCTTTCCTTCTCATTGGGATATATTTTTGCGAGTTATGAAATATATCCAATTTCTGCTACTGCTAATCAACCGTCCCATTCTTTAGTCTATTTTCCCAGTCCACTTTAGCCAACTCTGCCCTCACACCTTTGTAGTCCCCTTTTATTTAAGCTTAGGACCCTGGTTTGAGATCCAACTTTCTCATCCTCCAACTGAATTTGAAATTCAACCGTATTATGGTCACTCATTCCTAGAGGATCTTTTACTACAAAATCATTTATTAATCCTGCCTCATTACACGGTACTAGATCTAAGAGAGCCTGCTTCCTGGTTGGTTCCGCAACGTACTGTTCAAGGAAACTATCCCGGATACACACTATGAACTCCTCAAGGCTACTCTAGCCAATTTGCTTTGTCCAATCGATATGAAGGTTAAAACCACCCATGATTGTTGCCGTTCCTTTATTACAAGCCTCCATTATTTCTTGATTTGCACTCTGTCCAACAGTGTAGCTACTGTTAGAGAGCCTATAGACTACGCCCACCAATGACCTTTTCCCTTTATTATTCCTTATCTCCACCCAAACTGATTCAACATCTTGATAGTCTGAGCCAATATCGTTTCTCACTGACTCACTGATCCCATCCTTTTTGTTAAGTGCTACCCCACCTCCTTTTCCTTTCAGTCTGTCCTTCCAAATTGTCAAATACCCCAGAATATTTAGTTCCTGGTCACCTTCAACCACATCTCTAGTGGCTATCAGATCATAGCCATTTGTATCTATTTGTGCTGTCAACTCATCTATTTTGTCACAAATGCTACGTGCATTTAGACAAAGAGCGTTAAAAAATGTTTTACCCTTTTTTTTTTACTGCTTGTTTCCTCTGTCCTTCAAACTCACTTTCTACATTTTTGCTTTCTTCTTCCAGCTTTACCCCCCCCCCCCCCCCCCCCCCCCTACTGAATCTATTCTCAGGTTCCCACCCCCCTGCCAAGCTAGTTTAAACTCTCCCCAACAGCACTAGCAACCCCGCCCCTCCCCCAGCGAGAATATTGGTCCCGGCTCTGTTGAGGTGAACCAGTACAGCTTGTACAAGTCCCACCTACTCCAGAAGCGGTTCCAATGCCTCAGGAATCTAAAGCTCTCCCTCCTGCACCATCTCTCCAGCCACGCATTCATCTGCTGTATCCTCCTATTGCTGTACTCACCAGCTTGTGGCACCGGGAGTAATCCGGAGATTACTACCTTTTGAGGTCCTGCTTTTTAATCTCCTAGCTCCCCAAAATTCTACCTGCGGGACCTCATCCTTCTTTCTACCTGTCATTCGTCCCGATATGGACCACGACCTCTGGCTGTTCACCCTCTTCCCTGAGAATGCCCTGCAATATGTGGCCGGAAGTTTATTTCGGGGTCAAATATGACTTCTGGGTTGCGAACAGTCTGGTTTAGCCTTGGAGAGATGTTAGGGAGAGGGATGGAGTCAGTGGCTAGAGAACGCAGTTTGTGGTGGGGACCAAAGACAATGGCTTCGGTCTTCCCAATATTTAGTTGGAGAAAATGTCTACTCATCCAGGAATGGATGTCGGACAAGCAGTCTGAGAATTTAGAGAACATGGAGGGGTCGAGAGAAGTGATGGAGAGGTAGAGCTGGGTGATGTTGGCGTACATGTGGAAACTGACCCCGTGTTTTTGGATGATATCGCTGAGGGGGGCCAAAGATGGATCCTTGGGGGACACCAGAGGTAAGTATGCGGGAGTGGGAAGAGAAGCCATTGCAGGAGATTTTCTGGCTACGATTAGACAGATAAGAATGGAACCAGGCGAGAGCAGTCCCACCCAGCTGGACGATGGTGGAAAGACATTGGAGGAGGATGGAGTGGTCAACTGTATCTAAGGCTGTAGACAGGTCGAGGAGGGACCGTTTACCTTTGTCACAGTCATAAAGGATGTCATTTGTGACTTTGAGAGCCGTTTCAATACTGTGGCAGAGGCGAAAAGCAGTTTGAAGGGATTCAAACATTGAGTTCTGGAAAGATGGCCACGGATTTGGGAGGTGACAAACACGTTCAAGGACTTTGGTGAGGAAAGGGAGGTTGGAGATGGGGTGTTGGCTCGCAAGCACAGTGGGGTCAAGGGTTGGTTTTTTGAGGAGAGGGATGATTGTAGATTTGTAGGAGAGGGTAACGGTACCTGAGGAGAGAGAACCGTTAACAATGTTGGCTAACATGGGAGCCAAAAAGGGAAGTTGGGTGGTCAGCAATTTAGTGGGAATCGGGTCAAAGGAGCAGGAAGTGGGTCTCGTGGCCAAGATCGACTCGGCTTATATTCACTGGAATTTAGAAGAATGAGAGGGGATCTCATAGAAACATATAAAATTCTGACAGGATTGGACAGGTTAGATGCAGGAAGAATGTTCCCGATGTTGGGGAAGTCCAGAACCAGGGGTCACAGTCTAAGGATAAGGGGAAAGCCATTTAGGACCGAGATGAGGAGAAACTTCTTCACCCAGAGAGTTTTGAACCTGTGGAATGCTCTACCACAGAAAGTTGTTGAGGCCAGTTCTTTAGATATATTCAAAAGGGAGTTAGATGTGGCCCTTATGGCTAAAGGGATCATGGGGTATGAAGAGAAGGCAGGAATGGGGTACTGAAGTGCATGATCAGCCATGATCATATTGAATGGTGGTGCAGGCTCGAAGAGCCGAATGGCCTACTTCTGCACCTATTTTCTGTTTCTATGAGCTTGGAGAGGTCAAGAGGGGAGATCAAAGAGAAACTAGAGAAAGATGCGAGTTTAAGGCTAGGGCAGGGGGGAGCCTCAGGAAGTTTGGCCCGGTGGGCTAGGGGAAGGAAAGGAAGGGAACTCGCAGAGATAGCTGATCGGATGGTCTCAATTTCATCCATGAGCTCCTCCTACTTGTTGGAGGTGAATGTGGTGAAGACGGGAGAGGAGTTTAAGAATATACATTTTTAATAGGTATATTAAGAATATATGGATACATTCCAAGAACAGAAAATTTGTTAACTTCATTTTATACATTGTTATAATAACTTTTATTTATATAGTGCCTTTAACGTAGTAAAACGTCCCAACAGTGTTACAAGACAAAACAGATAAATTTGACACCGAGCCACAAAAGAAGAAATTAAGGCAGATGACCAAAAGCTTGTTTTAAAGAAGTAGGTTTTAAGCAGCGTCTTCAAGGAGGATAGAGAGGTTTAGAGATGGAAGTTCCAGAGCTTGAGGCCCAAACAGCTGAAGGCACAGCCACCGATGGTTGAGCAGTTATAATGAGAGATGTTCAAGAGGCCAGAATTTCAGGAATGCAGACATCTTATGGGGTTGTGAGGCTGAAAATGATTAGAGATAAGGAGGGGCATGGCCATAACCATAACCATAGAGTGATTGGTAAACCAGGATGAGAATTTTGAAATCAAGGTGTTGTTTAACCGGGAACCAATGTAGGTCAGAAAGCACAGGGGTGATGTGTAATCGTGACTTGATACGAGTTAGTACATGGGCTGCTGAGTTTTGTGACCTCAAGTTTATGTAGTATAGAATTGGGAGGCCAGCCAGGAGTGAGTTGGAGTAGTCAAGTCTAGAGGTAACAAAGGCATGCATGAGGGTTTCAACAGCAGAAGAGCTGAGGCAGGGGCGGAGACGGATAAAGTTACGGAGGTGGAAAAAGGCAGTTTAAGTTATGCTGCGGATATGTGGCTGGCAACTCATTTCGGGGTCAAATATGACACCGAGGTTGTGAACAGTCTTGTTCACCCTCAAATTCACCCTCGTTTTCTATTGTATAATAACTCATATTTAAAGTTCTTTCAAAATCAGCAGCGCATAAAATGTCATGCATATACGCTGAACATCTATCTGTTATATATTAAAAATAGTAAATGGGCCACAATATTCCATTTCAGAATTTATTTAAAGCTCCTGTCAATCTGGTCCTATGAAAAATCCTACCATGAAAATGTCAACATTTACCTGCAATAACTATTAATCTGTATGCAGTGCTGTGGTAGGTGTTTTCTGTCTTGAGCTTTGCGAACATGAGAAACTGCTTATCTCAGGAATGCACCTGGAGAAATCAGTGCTTGTGCTGAAATGGGTATCTTTTTGAAAATCTGTGCCTCCCTCTCCCATTGAGTTATTTTTCCAGCCTTCTTCCATCCCCTGCTAAGGTATTTTAAAACTACATAGCAAAATATTAAAAATACTCCTCGATTTAAGTAAGATCAAAGTATAATTGTTGTCATTATTGTAACTATTTGCTCCTCTACGTATTTGGTACATAAAATCTTTGATCTTCCTTTTGCCCTTCTCCCTCCCCCAACAACTTGGGGAAGTGTCTGGCCTTTGTAAGTACCTCTCCTGATAGCATGATTTGAGGTGGGGTGAAGAATAAATTATCCTGTGTCACACCTCTGAGTTGAATGTGATGAAACATCAGAATATTATGTCTCAGAATATTTGCCATTTTCAAAAATGCACTGTATTTGGTTAATATGGTATTTAACACAAGCACCAAGGGGCAGTGAAGTGAGTTTTGTGATACATTAGTGAGCCATTTTAAAAATTGAGAAATAAACCGACTTAGAGATTTCTTCACTAAAATATTAGAAAAATATAACTTGAACATATTCTGTTTTGTCCTGCAACCAATATATTCAACAACAGGTATCAACTTTGTCATGTTGATTTTTTAAATTGTTTCTAGCATGATTTTTAAAAATATGCTTTCCTTCCTTTACTCTCAAATCCAATATTCAAATCTTTAAAATGAGCCTTTCACAAATGCAAAATCATTGTGCTCTGCATCACCATATAATATTTTTGTACTACTGACATTTATTTCACACTTACAAAGCTAGTCTAAAATATTCTGCTTTATTTTCTTCACGTGGTCCAAATGACACTTTTTGAGTTAGTGGTGTCTGCATTTGAGTTATTTACGTTTGTTGGGTATGTAATTAAATTTATGTAGTAACCTGGGGGTCAAGTTTCGGCCTGAGTTGCTCCTATTTTTTTTGGAGCAACTAGTTTAGAATGGTGTATCTTAGAAATTGCAATTATCGACATTTAGTTTGCTCCAGTTCTAGTCAGTTGGAACAGTTTCATTTTAGAACAGATTTTTTTCAAAAAGGGGGCGTGTCCAGCCACATATGCCTGTTTTGCAAGTTTAGGCAACGAAAACTTACTCCAAACTAACTTAGAATGGAGTAAGTGTCGATTTTTGTACGCTCAAAAAAATCTTGCCTACACTTAGAAATCAGGCGTATAGAACGAAAGATGGGGGGTGGGGGGGGTTTGCAAACATTAAACACTTCAGTTTTACAAATAAAGAGCCATCATCAGTAATAAGTGATAAATACATCAATAAATAAACCAATAAATCAATCCAAATAAATTTTAAAAAAAAATTAAAAATCACTCAATAAATAAAAATACATTTCTATTCACCTACTGCAGCACCAGGGAGAAGAGGAGGAGGGGGGGGGAGGGGAGGGAGGGAGAGAGAGAAGATGTAGGGGGGGGGGGGATGGGAGAAAGAGAAGATGTGTGTGGGGGGGGGGGGGGCGAGGGTGCGGAGAAAGAGAAGATGTGGGGGTGGTGGGGAGTGGGGAGAAGAGAAGGTGGTGAAGGTGGGGGGGGGAGGAGGAGGAGGAGGAGAAGAGAGGAAGATGGGTGGGGGGGAAAGAGAGAGAAGACGACCAGGAAGAAGCCGAGCCCTGCCGAGGACTTCGGGCGGGGCCCACACGCAGCCGATGCCAGGCTGCTGTGGCCACCGCCGACTCTTTGGGCGTGGCCCAACCCAGCGAGATGTGGGCGGGCAGGCCCCACTGACGATGACGTCGCCGGCTGCCAGGAGTTCTTTGGGCGGGGCCCGCCCCCAGCGAGAGGCCAGGTGGGCGGGCCCCGCAGCCGAGGTAAGATACGCAGGCCACTCGGCCGGGGATAGGGGCGACGTCCCTTCGACCTGGGATAGGGTCGTCGCCCTGGAGACAAGACGCCGGTAGCTACTGTGCAGGCACACAGCCGTCGGCACTGTTTTTGGCGCAGGGCTGTAGCTCCGCCCCCAGCAGCTCCTGCTGCGCAGCACCGAGATGGAATTGGGCTTACAGCTATCTGAGAATCGCGAGGTAAGTATTCGGCGCAATTTTTGTTCTATAAATTAGGCAGGCCTCTCCGATGTGTGCCGTTCTAGCGGCCGACTGAAACTTGACCCCTATGTTTCTGTGTTAACTTTGTGATTCGTGTACAAGGACACCCAAGTCTCTCGGAACCCCAACATTTTCCAATCTCTCACCATTTAAAACATTTTCTGTTTTTCTGTTTTTCGTACCAAAGTGGATAACTTCACACTTCTCCACATTTATTTCCATTTGCCATGTTCTTGCCCACTCATTTAGCCTGTCTATATTCATTAGATCAGCCATGATCTTGTTTAATGCGGAGCAAGCTCAAGGGGCCAAATGGCTGCCTATTGCTCCTATTTCTTATGTTCTTGTATTCCCTTGAAGCCTCTTTGCATCCTCCTTACAACTTACATTCCCATCTAGCTTTGTAACATCAGCAAACTTGGATAAATTACATTTGGTCCCCTCATCCAAATTATTGATATAGATTGTGAATAGCTGAGGACCGAGCACTGATTGTTGCGGTACCCCACTAGTTACAGACTGCCAACCCGAAACTGACCTGTTTATTCCTACTCTCTGTTTTCTGTCCGTTAACCAATCCTCAATCCACGCTTGTATATTACCCCCAATTCCATGAGTCCTAATTTTAATTTAATAACCTCTTGTGTGGCACCTTACCGAATGCCTTCTCAAAATCCAAATGCATTGGATCCACTAGTTCCCCCTTATCTATTCTACTCGTTACAACCTCAAAAAAACTAGATTTGTTACACGAGTTCCCTTTCATAAATCTGTTTTCACTGTGCCCACTACTATTATTATTTTCTAAGTGCCCTGTTACCATGTCCTTAATAATAAATTCTAGCACTTTTCCTACTACTGATGTCGGGCTAACTGGTCTGCAGTTCCCTGTTTTCTCTCTCCCTCATTTCTTAAATAGTGGGGTTACATTTGCTACCTTCCAATCTGCACGAACCGTTCTAGAGTCTATGGAATTTTGGAAGATAACAACCAATGCATCCACTCTTTCAAAACCCTAGGATGTAGACCATTGGATCCAGGGGATTTATCAACATTCAGTCTCATTAATTTCTCCAGTACTATTTTTTTATGAATACTAATTTCTTTCAGTTCCTCATCCTCGCTAGCCCCTTGGTTCTCCACTATTTCCAGGAGATTTTTTGCATCATCCGTGAAGACGGAGATACAGTATTTTTGTTTTCTCTGCCATTTCCTTATTCCCTGTTATAATTTCTCCTGTCTCAGCCTGTAAGGGACTGACATTTACTTTGGCTAATCTTTTCCTTTTTATATATCTAGAGAAGCTTTTACACTCTTTTTTTGAGTCTCTTGCTAGTTTACTCACGTGTTCTATTTTCCCCATTTTAAATCAATTTCTTGGTGCTCCTTTGCTGAATTCTAAAATCTTCCCAATCCTCAGGCTTACTGTTTTTGGCAATTTTATAAGCCTCTTCCTTTGATCTAATACTATCTTTAACTTCTCCTCTTAGCCAAGGTTGGACCACTTCCTGTGGGGGTTTTTGTGGCTTAAAGGAATGTATATTTGTTGTAAATTATGTATTAATTCTTTAAATGCTAGCCATTACTCGTCTCCCGTGATACCTTTTTAATGTAGTTCCCCAATCTACCATAGCCAACTCTCACCTCATACCTACGTAGTTTGCTTTGTTTAGATTTAAGACCCTAGTTTTGGATTTAATGAAATCACTTTCAAACTTAATATAAAATTCTATCATATTATGGTAACTCTTCCCTAAGGGTTGCTACAATGTTGTTAATCTCATTGCACATTACTAGATCTAATAGCCTGTTCCCTTGTTGGTTCCTCAACATACTGATCTAGAAAACTATCTTGTATACATTCCATGAATTCATCCTCCACACTATTATTGCAAATTTGGTTTGCCCAGTCTACATGTAGATTAAAATTCCCCCATGATTACTGTATTACCCTTGTTAGGTGTTCCTCTAATTTCCTGATGTATACTCTGCCCTACATTACAACTGCTGTTTGGGGACCTATAAACAATTCTCACCAATGTTTCCTGCCCCTTGCTGTTTCTTAGCTCCATCGAAACTGATTCTATTTGATTTTCAGAGCTAAGATCCTTTCTCTCTATCCTATCCCATCCTTTATTATCAGGGCTACCCCTCCTCCTTTTCCATTTTGCCTATCTCGTCTAAAAGTTAAATATCCTGGAATATTTTGTTCCCAACCTAGGTCACCTTGCAACTACATCTCTGAAATAGCTATTAGATCAAACCTATTAATTTCTATCTGTGCTATTCATCCATTTAGTTCCGAATTTGACTACAAATCATCGTTATTTGTAGTCAGTAACTGCGTCAAACAAGGTTGTATTCAGCATACTGTTTGCTGCAGTACTGCTCGAGGCATTGAAAAACTATGACTGGAATCTATATTCGATACTGCACAGACGGTGGCATCTTTGACATTTTGTCGGCTGTGAGGTAAAACAAAAGTAATGCAGATAACTGTTCATGACATGCTTTTTGCCAATGACTGCGCATTACTTGCCCGCACTCTGGAGGACATCCAGTAAATACCCCACTGCTCTGCTCAAACGGTACAGCATTATGGCCTTAAAATCAACTTAAAAAAAGACTGAACTCATGGTCCAGCCCATGCTAGGTCACCCAGTCACACCCTCTGCAGTTTTGATCAATAACTTGGACTTCAGGTCACAGGTAAATTATGCCACCTGGGTAGTTATCATAATAGATGACAATGTCACTCATTGATTTGCAGGGTCTTTGGGGAAAAAAGAAAAAATAGACTTGCATTTATATAGTGCCTTTCATGATTTCAGGACGTCCCAAAGTGCTTTACAGCCAATGAAGTATTTTTGAAGTGTAGTCACTGTTGTAATGTAGGAAACGTGGAGTCCTATTTGCACACAGCATAGTCCCACAAACAGCAACGTGAGAATGACCAGATAATCTGTTTTCGGAGGGATACATTTTGTCCAGGGCGCACAGGATAACTTCCCTGCTTTTCTTTGAATTAGTGCCATGGGATCTTTACGTCCATCTCGGAGAACAGACGGAGCCTCGGCTTAGTGTCTCATCCGAAGGATGGCAGCTCCAACTTTGCAGCACTCCCTCAGTACTGTACTGGAGTGTCAGCCTAGATTTATGTGCTCAAGTCTCTGGGGTGGGACTTTAACCGACAACCTTCTGACTCAGGTGAGAGTGCTACCAACTGAACCATGGCTGACTCAAGCGGAGACTCTAGCAGGAACAAGAGGTTAGTCACTTCCAGTGACGTGACCATTTCCACTTGTGCTGTCGATGACATACCGCTGGCATCAAGTAGCATGACAGGATGTTCTCAATCGCTGCAGTATAACTGGAATAGAGGCCATGATCAAAACCGGTCCAGTTGCGCTGACCGACTGTCTCATTGGCATGTTCAGTAACAGCTGTACTGTGGGATTGCACATGTTTGTGTGACTATGTTCAGGCATGTGTTGAAGGGCCCCACAGGCGCTCTGATCATGTGTTGGGAGGGTGGCAGAGGGTTGCGACGTCAGGGTGAGGTATCTGCTCCTCCAGCAGGGTGCACTCGTTGAAAAATGAATGAGAGCTGTGGGCCTCTGAGGAGGCGGGCCCAGCCATTGAGAATAATGTGCAAGAACTGAATCAGTGTCGGTTTTATCGGACTCAGTTTTGGCCGAGCCCGTTTTTCGGCGCACTTACCGGAGTTGCGCCGCTTACTTACGTTCCCAGATGCTCCAAAAAAAAATGTCGGAACTTTGGCTGCTGTCTGGCCTCTTCACTGCAGTCACGCAGTGTGGCCAGTCGTTCTGCGCTGTAAAATGTGCCGGGATGTCTGCACATGCGCAGTGGTGATTCGTGATGTCCGCGCATGCGCAGTAGTGCTCCGAGTCTGCAACAATAGTCCCAATTGATGTTATTTTGGTGGAGCCACCCTTGGAATAATACTACAGAGAAACTGCGGTAACAGCCGTTGAGAAGTGCTGGACATGGGATGATGAGTTGTGCAGATTTGCTTACAATAATTCATTTTCCTTTTGTTATGATTAACATTCTACCAAATGTTATATTTTCACTAAATGTTTGCCCTGTAACTGCCATCATTTTATTTTAAAGACTAAGATAAGGAGTATTGTTTTCTCGGCTATTAATTTGCAATTAATTAATTGTTGATAAAATAATTTCCAAGTATTAAGATACAGGTGGCCGAGTGGCCTCCCAGTGCGATTGATCTCTTAGTGCCATTGCCTGCCGGTGATTTCTAAGAGATCGATCGCACCGGGAGGCCACTTGGCCAGGGCTAGGGGCAGGCAGGAGAACTGATAGTGCTCCTGCCTGCCGGTGATTTCTATCAGTTCTCCTGCCTGCCCCTAGCCCTAGCCAAGTGGCCTCCGCACCGGCCCGCTGCTGCCTTATTTCTTATTGAATTGTTAGCAATGTTTGCAAACAAAAAGTACTAAGGGTAATGCTTGGGTTTGGTTTAGGTGCAGGTCCTCTCCGTTTCCCGTCCCTATCCCGGGCTGAATGTCCTCCGACGTACCTACCTGTGCCGATTTCTTTAACTCTCCGCAAGGGTTTTCTGAAGTGGCTACATACGCTGGCCTCAGTAGAAATGGAGTAACTATTAGCTAGCCAAAGTTGCCTGAATGGATAGAACTGATGTAGGGTGGCTGGTAACACCCCCTTTTGAGAAAAATAACTAACCTAAAAAAAAATCGTAACTAACTCAGTTACGCTGGTGCAAATTGATTGGGGAAACTGGGGATTTTTAAGTTGCGCCAGAAAAATCAGGTTACTCCAAAAAAAAACGGAGCAACTCCTGGCCATAATTGAGCCCTTAAAGAGGAGCAGGCTTGAAATTGCCTCCAGTCGCGGATCGCATGGAAAGTTTGATCTATGCTTATACTTTTTTGTAACCTTCACTGGCTTTCATAAACCATGTTCTTATCTGTGTTTAATTTTAAAACTTAAGCTCCTTAATGCTATTTCTCTAAGTTGCAGGATCACTAAATATTTTCTACCAGTTGTATCCTGCATGTCATCACCTTCTGGCACTGCCACTTGGTGGCCAAAGTTTTCAAATGTATGTGGAATATTCAAAAAGCTTGAAATTTGAGGTTGGGGAAACGAGAGGGCGAGCGCTGTGTGTGTGTGTGTGTGTGTAAAATAATCAAAAAATCTTCTGTTAAGGTCAGAAATACTGACTTTTGTATGATAATGCCATAATGATTTTAATAAATATATATGCTTTTTGTTCTTGCTGTGCGAAGCTGAAAGATTTAAATCTTGTTTTTGCTGATGGTCTGTTTGTCTGTTTCAGACCTGTACTGGCAGTCATTTATGATACAGATTCGCTGCAAGATATTTTGTCTTCCTGTTCAATGGTTTGTTTTCTCTTGTTTTGGATCACTTGTGTTTGTGACTAATTCAAAGCTGCTATTTTTTCCCTTTCTTTGGTTTTGATTTTAGCTGTGTTTATACTTTACATGAGTTGCAACAATATACATAATACTTCAGGTTTTGTAAATTCTGCTTTGAAGAATTGTCTTTGTGATTATTTTACTTTGATGCAGGAAATCATAGCTGCTGACTAGTCCTCGGCTAGTTATTTCAGTGATATCTCTACATTGCAGCAACTTCTGAAATATTAGTGCGCTGTAACTTTTCTTTGGGGATGGATAAACTAATTTGGACAAAATGGCTTCCTCATCCATATCTAGTGTAATCCCACTAATTCTGAACATATGACCAGTAATTGTGACCTAACTTCCCCTTTTTAAACTATCAAATATAAAAAAATCAGATGTTATAATGCTAGTTGAAATTTCTAACATTGGAAGCTAATCTGTAAACTGTTGATTTTTGCTGTTAATCTTACGAATCTTTGTTCAACCTTCATAGGAATTTTAATCTCTCAATTTGTAATGTTATATTGTTTCAGCTAAGAATTAAATTGATGTTGAACATTTTATCTAGCTTTGTGAGATTTGGTTTTAATCTGGTTTTGGCAGCTGATGTCAATTCTTGCTTGAAAGCATTTTCAAAATGAGTAGCCAGACATCTCGAGAGAGGTGCAAAGCCGAGCTGGTAATATTAAAAACGGCCTGATACCCTCGTGGTCAACATTAAAGTGAATATTGAGGAAAAATACAACATTTAATTAAAATATTTGTTAATTGGAAATTAAATATTAAACTGAACATCATCCACTTGACTTTTCTGTTTGTGAATTATCCAATCCATCTCACTTGTGGAATTTGACAGTGGGCAGTGTAGCTTGGCTGAGTTGGTAGCACTTTTATCTGAGTAAGAATGTTGTCTTGTTTATGACCTGCTTCCAAAACTTGAGCACACAGTGCAGGCTGATGCTCCATGCAGCATTGAGGGAGGTTCATTGTCAGAAGTATCGCTCTTAACCTGATGTGAACTTAACTAACTTGTTTCAGTCACTCATGTGAACATTAAAGCCCCCTTGACACTATTCAAAGATGTGTAGGGAGTTCTCCTGTGATTAATATTCCTCTTTCAACCAACATAAAAAAAACCAGATTAATTGGTCATTAATCAAATTGATGTTTGTAGAATTTTGCTCTGTGCACAATGGCAGGTGCATTTGCTAACAGCCAGTGAACTTCATAGTAATTCACTAAACTCTGGATTTCGCTCCCGAAGTTTCTCCATCACACTCTCTCTCCTTTTAAGACGTTCCTTAAAACCTACCTGCCTTAATATCTCCTTAAGTGGCTCAATTTTTATTTGATAATGCTCCTGTGAAATGCCTTGGGATGTTTTACTATGTTAAAGGCACTATATAAATGCAAGTTATTGTTACTATATAAATATAATCTTGCTCTTCATTATATTACTAAGATGGTCTACTTCCACCTCCGTCACCACCTGCCTCCGCACCGTCTCAGCCTATCTGATGCTGAAACTCTCATCCATACTCAATTATTTCAATGCTATCCTAGCCAGGCTCCCACCATGCACCCTCCCTAAACTTAAGCTCATTGAATACTACTCTATGTATCCTGTCCCCACTTATCCTGTCCAAGTGAGCTTACGATTATAGGTCGTACTGCAAATTTCCCCTCCTTTTTTGCAGAAGTAGGGAATGTACTTTAGCTCAGTCAGTTGATGCAATCTTTTACTATTTTCCATTCTAAGCTTAATGGAAGCTTTTAAATTTTGTTAATCATTGTATAAAGCAGGTTTTCCTCTAGTGTAGTTAATGTACTGGTGCACAAATGCGTGTTAATTTTGTTATAATCCTTTAAAACCTTCCCTTTTTAACTGAAGTTTCAGTGTATACTTTTGTCGCTAAAGAGCCTCTGAGGTGGCCAAGATAGTGGCCAAAACTAGTGGAAGGACAGAAGATTGGGAAGCTTTTAAAAGCCAGCAAAAAATGACACAAAAAATGATTAAGAAAGATGGACTGTGAAAGTAAACTAGCACGAAATATAAAAACAGATAGCAAGAGTTTCTATAGGTATCTAAAAAGGAAAAGAGTGGCTAAAGTAAATGTTGGTCCCTGGAGGACGAGACTGGGGAATTAGTAATGGGGAACATGGAGATGGCAGAAACTCTGAACACACATTTTGTATCAGCCTTTACGGTAGAGGACACCAATAATATCCCAACAGTGGATAGTCGAGGGGCTATAGCGGGGTAGGAATTTAACACAATCACAATCACTAAGGAGATGGTACTCAGTAAGATAATGAGACTAAAGGCGGATAAATCCCCTGGACCTGATGGCTTGCATCCTAGGGTTTTAAGAGAAGTAATGGCAGGGACAGTGGATGCATTGGTTGTAATTTACCAGAATTCCCTGGATTCTGGGGAGGTCCCAGCAGATTGGAAAACTGCAAATGTAACGCCCCTATTTTTTATAAAAAGGAGGCACACAAAAAGCAGGAAACTATAGACCAGTTAGCCTAACATCTGTGGTTGGGAAAATGTTGGAGTCCATTATTAAAGAAGCAGTAGCAGGACATTTGGAAAAAATATAATTCAGTCAGGCAGAGTCAGCATGGATTTATGGAAGGGAAATAATGTTTGACAAATTTGCTGGAATTCTTTGAGGATGTAACAAACCGGGTGGATAAAAAGGAACCAGTGGATGTGGTGTATTTGGACTTCCAGAAGGGGCTGGGGGTAATATTAGTTAGCCAATCCTCTATCCATGCTAACAGAAAACCGAGTTGGGATAAATGGTTCATTCTCTGGTTGGCAATCAGTAACTAGTGGGGTGCCACAGGAATCAGTGCTGGGACCCCAACTATTTACAATCTATATTAATGACTTGGATGAAGGGACTGAGTGTAACGTAGCCAAGTTTGCTGACAATACAAAGATGGGAGGAAAAGCAATGTGTGAGGAGGACACAAAATCTGCAAAAGGACATAGACAGGTTAGTGAGTGGGCAAAAATTTGGCAGATGGAGTATAATGTTGGAAAGTGTGAGGTCATGCACTTTGGCAGAAAAAATCAAAGAGCAAGCTGTTATTTAATGCAGAAAAATTGCAACGTGCTGCAGTACAGCGGGACCTGGGGTTATCTGTGCATGAAACACAAAAGGTTAGTATGCAGGTACAGCAAGTGATCAGGAAGGCCAATGGAATCTTGGCCTTTATTGCATAGGCGATGGAGTATAAAAGCAAGGAAGTCTTGCTACAGTTATGCAGGGTATTGGTGAGGCCACACCTGGAATACTGCGTGCAGTTTTGGTTTCCATATCCTAAGAGAGGGTATACTCACTTTGGAGGCAGTTCAGAGAAGGTTCACTAGGTTGATTCTGGAGATGAGGGGATTGACTTATGAGGAAAGGTTGAGTAGGTTGGGCCTCTACTCATTGGAATTCAGAAGAATAAGAGGTGATCTTATCGAAACGTATAAGATTATGAGGGGGCGTGACAAGGTGGATGCAGAGAGGATGTTTCCACTGATGGGGGAGACTAGAACTAGGGGGTATAATCTTAGAATAAGGGGCTGCCCATTTAGAACTGAGATGAGGAGGAATTTCTTCTGAGGGTTGTAAATCTGTGGAATTCACTACCTCAGAGCTGTGGCAGCTGGGTCATTGAATAAATTTAAGACTGAGATAGACAGTTTCTTAGCTGATAAGGGAATAAGGGGTTATGGGGAGCAGGAAGAGAAATGGACTGGAGTCCATGACCGGATCAGCCATGATCATATTGAATGGCAGAGCCGGCTCGAGGGGCCGTATGGCCTACTCCTGCTCCTATTTCTTATGTTAGGTTCTTGTGTAGGTTACTGAACTGCAGCGCCTGTTTAGCCTACCTTTTAGTGCAAGACGCCTTTTTGGTAAAGGAGTTGAAGTGAGTGGTTGCCCCGAGGATCGTTATAGTTCTGATTAATTTGGCTACTTGCGCTTATTAGAGGCTGCAGGCCATTTTGATGTGCCATATTTAAATCTAACTTATGCTTCCTGGTTTATACCTCCTTGTTTAGACTCTGCATATTTGTGAGGATTCTTTAATGCAATTGGTTTAAGATCCCACGCTGTTACTTGCCCTGTGCAAAGATGCCACAGATCCCCTGTAGAGGGCACCGCGCTGGATCAGACGTCCAATAACAGCAAGTCTATGCTCAAAAGCCCACGAAAACTTTGTGGGAAGCTGTTGGCATAGTGAAAAGCAAGCACCGTTCCTTCACCGCTGATTGCAAAATCTGGGCCATCTCTAATGTAAACCTTTAAAATTATGTCACTCCCACAAATGTATTTTATTTCATCTGAATACATTTAAAAATATGATATGGGTAAGAATATTTATTTCTGTACTTGGAAAGTGATGAGTGGTAATGTATCAGATGACTTGATGGTAACCTAGAATCATAGAATTGTTGCAGCATGGAAGAAGGCCATTTGGCCCGTCGAGCCCTTGTCGGCTCTCTGCAAGAGCACCTCAGCTAGTCCCACTCCCCTGCTTTTTCCCCCATAGCCCTGCAATTTTTTCTCTTTCAGGTACTTATCCAACTCCCTTTTGAAAGCCATAATTGAGTCTGCCTCCACCACCCTTTGAGGCAGTGCATTCCAGATCCTCTTCACTCGCTGTGTAAAAAAAAAAAATGTCACCTTTGTTCCTTTTGCCAATCACCTTAAATCTGTGTCCTTTGGTTCTTGACCCTTCTGCCAATGGGAACAGTTTCTCTCTCTACTCTGTCCAGGCCCCTCATGATTTTGAACACCTCTATCAAATCTTCTCAGCTCTAAGGAGAACAACCCCAGCTTCTCCAGCCTATCCACGTAACTGAAGTCCCTCATCCCTGGAATCATTTTCGTAAATCGTCTCTTCACCCTCCCTAAGGCCTTCATATCCTTCCTAAAGTGCGGTGCCCAAAATTGGACACAATACTCCAATTGAGGCCGAACCAGTGTTTTATACAGGTTCATTTCCATGCTTTTGTACAAGTTGTACCTCCAGTCTGGGACACTCTGATCCAGAACCACCCGTGGTTTGGCATCAGTCCTGTAAGCGGTGGCAGTGTGGTGGGTCCAGGTGCGGCGGGTGGGAGGGGGGTTCCGGGTGCAACGGAGGGAGGGGGGCGGCGGCAGGGGGGGGAAGACACAAGCTTTTTTTTTTAAAAAAAAAAGCAGCAAACCAGCACAGAGAGAGCAAGGCCCAAGTTACGCAGCTGGAACGTGGCGAAGGTGTTCAGGTGCCCAGGCACTATCATCAGGATCCGATAAGCCTAGGCTAGGAGTGATCTCCTGTGGTTCGGCAAATTCTCTGTTCCGGCACTGGTTAGGTCCTGAGGGTGCTGAACCAGAAAGGTCCAACCTGCGCTCTCTACCTCTATTCATGAAGCCTAGGATCATGTAAGCTTTTTAAATTGCTTTCTCAACCTGTCCTGTCACCTTCAATGATTTGTGCACATCTAGCCGAAGCAGTGTTTTATACAGGTTCATCATTGTTTTCACGCTTTTGTATTTCATGGGCCGGATTTTCGCCTTTCAGGTTTTTTTTGGTGAAAACGGTAGAGATACGTGAAACTTACTGTTTTCGCTGCGCTACCATTTTTAGACTGAACTTTCGGGTTTTATGTTTGTGCCAGGGTCGGTAAGGGGGGCGCTGCATGAGGATTCGTGGCACAAAAAGGTGAATTTCGCCAAATTTAGTCCAGAGCCGGGAGCGCAGCGAGAGACCTTGGGAGGCAAAAAACATTCAAAAAACATTTACAAGACACTTATCTATCGAATCGCTGAAAAAAATTAAAAAATAAAAACTTTTCTCTTTTGCGCATATACCCTAGGTCTCTCTGTTCATGTAGCCTCTTTAGGATTGTACCCTTTAGTTTATATTTCCTCTCCTCATTCTTTGTACCAAATTAATCACTTTCTACTTTCCTGCGTTAAATTTCATCTGCCACATGTCCGCCCATTCCATCAGCCTGTCTGTCCTTTTGAAGTCTTTCATGATCCTCCTCACTGTTCATTATACTTCCAAGTTTTGTGTCATCTGCTAATTTTGAAATTGGGCCCTGTACGCCCACATATATATATCAAGAAAAGCAGTGGGCCTAGTACGAACCCTTGGGGAACATCACTGTATACTTTCCTCCAGTCCGCAAAACAACAGTTCACCACTACTCTCTTTCTGTCACTTAGCCAATTTTGTATCCATGCTGTCACTGTCCCTTTTATTCCATGGGCTTCAACTTTGCTGGCAAGCCTATTATGTGACACTTTGTCGAACACCTTTTAGAAATCCATGTACACCACGTGAACTGAATGTCCTCATCAACCCTCTCTGTTACCTCATTTAAAAAAAAACTCGGATCAAGTTGGCTAAGCATGAATTGCTATCACTGCATTTCGTGCTGGCTTTCCTTAATTCATCCCCACTTACCCATGTCACTGTTAATTTTGTCCCTGATTATTGTTTCTAAAAGCTTCCCCACTACCGAGGTTAAACTGACCAGCTTATAGTTGCTGGGTTTATCTTTACAAGCTTTTTTTGAACAAGGGTGTAACATTTGCAATTCTCCAGTCCTTTACCACCACCCCCGTTTCTAAGGAGGATTGGAAGATTATGGTCAGTACCTCTGTGATTTCTTCCTTCACTTCCCTCCGCATACTAGGATGCACCCCATCCAGCATCTTATCTGCTTTAAGTACAGCCAGCCTTTCTAGTACAGGTACAACATCCGGAATCCTTGAGACTGAGTCCGTTCTGATTTTTGGGTTTTTCTGGATTTCAGACAAGAAAAATTAATTTGTATAATTTGGTACAGCAAGCTCCCATAAACAGCAAAGTGATAATGACCATATAATCTGTATGTTGGTTGAGGGATAAATACTGGCCAGGACACTAGGGATAACTCCCCTGCTCATCTTCAAAATAGTGCCATGGGATCTTTGACATCCACGAGAGAGCAGACAGGGCCTCGGTTTAACATCTCATCTGAAAGACGACACCTCCGATTGTGCAGCACTCCCTCAAAACTGCACTGGCGCGTGAGCCTAGATTTTTGTGTTCTAGTCTCTGGAGTGGGTCTTGAACCCACAACCTTCTGACTCAGGACAGAGTGCTACCCACTGAGCCACAGCTGACACTATTTCAAAAAGTATTTAATTGACTCTGAGGAGCTTTGGGATGTCCTGAGGAATGAAAGGCACTATATGAGCATTGTTCTATTAAGTAGCAAAATCAGATTGCATTAATGCCTCTCTACCTCCAATGAGCAGCGACATCTAGATGGTTCTACTAGAAATTCCTTTGTTTTAATTCACCCCTTTCCCCCATAGAAACGATATTTCGGACCTGGTAGAGGGACGGAGACCACCCACCACCCTTGAGGATAGAGATTGCTGCCACACACACACACACACACACACACACACACACACACACACACACACTCTTTCGAGGTGCTTTTTCTGTCTTTTCCAGTCCCTATTCTCCTACTCTGTTCTCTCCCCCGCCCTCCTCCCCCCCCCCCCCCCCAATATACCAACTCCTCCTTGTCTTGTGCCCACCTCTTCCCCCTCTGTTTACCTTTCTCCTTCCCCGAATAAGATTAATTTCAGGGGTTTCTTTCCTTTTGGTGGTTATTTGATAACTTGGTACAACTAAAGCAATTATTACAAAATCATGTTTTGAGACAATATTTGTTTTAGATATAATATATTGAGTGCAAAATGTTTTAATGGCTTGGACTTCCATTCTGTTGGGGATTGTTTCACCTTAACCCATAACTGATCAGAAAGGTTGTTGTATTGCCACTGGTTATGAATAAAACTTTGTGCAAATATGTTACCTAATGATGTAAGTGCCTAGCGGAGACATTGCTGTGAGCTGATAAATGAAATGGTTGTGTAATTGATGAATCATGACTACCCACTGTGCTTTTCAACATGCCATCACTGCTGCTTATGTTTCTTCACTTAAACTCAAATGCTGAGAAATTTGTAACTACAATTGGAAAGCAAATTGAGAAAATTAAGTTTGGGTCTTTATTTTCTACTTCAGACTCGAAGCCATTGTAGAATTTGACCCTTTTACCATATGATAGATCGCATCTCAAAATAACTGTCATAAGAACATAAGAAATAGAAGCAGGAGTAAGCCACCTGGCTCCTCGAGCCTGCTCTGCCATTTAATAATATCATGACTGATCTGATCATGGACTTAGCTCTACTTCCCTGCCTGCTCCCCATAACCTTTTATTCTGTTATCACTCAAAAATCTGCCGATCTCCACCTTAAATATATTCAATGACCCAGCCTCCACAGCTCTCTGGGGCAGAGAATGCCACAGATTTACAACCCTCGGAGAAGAAATTTCTCCTCATCTCAGTTTTAACTGGCGGCCCCTTATTCTGAGACAATGCCCCCTAGTTTTAGTTTCCCCTATGAGTGGAAATATCCTCTCTGCATCCACCTTGTTGAACCCCCTCATTATCTTTTATGTTTCAATAAGATCACCTCTCATAACTCCAATGAGTATAGGTCCAACCTACTCAACCTATCTTCTTAAGTCAACCCCTTCATCTCCGGAATCAACCTAGTGAACCTTCTCTGAACAGCCTCCAATGCAAGTATATCCTTCCTTAAATACGGAGACCAAAACTGTACGCAGTACTCCAGGTGTGGCCTCACCAATACCCTGTACAGTTGTAGCAGGACTTCTTTGCTTTTATACTCTATCCCCCTTGCAATAAAGGCCAACATTCCATTTACATTCCTGATTACTTGCTGTACCTGCATACTAACTTTTTGTGTTTCACAGCATTTATAAGCATATTCATTATGAAAAAATGAGATAGTTGGCAGACTAACTAGTGGGGTGCCACAAGGATCAGTGCTTGGGCCTCAGCTATTCACAATCTATATCAATTATTTGGATGAGAGGACCAAGTGTAATATATCCAAGTTTGCTGATGACACAAAGCTAGATGGGGATATAAGTTGTGAGGAAGATGCAAAGAGGCTTCAAGGGGATATAGACAGGCTAAGTGAGTGGGCAAGGACATGCCAAATGAAATACAATGTGGAGAACTGTGAAGTTCACAGGAAAAATAGAAAAGCAGAGTGCTTTTTAAATGGTAAGAGATTGGGAAATGTTGGTGTTCAGAGGGACCTGGGTGTCCTTGTACAGGAATCACTGAAAGTTATCATGCAGGTACAGCAAGCAATTAAGAAAGAAAAAATGGTATGTTGGCCTTTATTATGAGGATTTGAGTATAAGAGTAAAGATGTCTTACTGCAATTATATAGGGCCGTGATGACAACACACCTGGAGTATTGTGTATAGTTTTGGTCTCCTTACCCAAGGAAGGAGATACTATGATTGACATTCCCATCCACCAACTTCAACATTCACTCTTTCCACCACCACCGCACCATGGCTGCAGTGTGTACCATCTATAAGATGCACTGCAGCAACTCGCCACGGCGTCTTCGGCAGCCTCTACCACCTGGAAGGACAAGGGCAGCTGGCGCATGTGAGCACCATCACCTGCAAGTTCCCCTCCAAGTTGCACACCATCCTGACTTGGAAATATATTACCGTTCCTTTATCGTCACTGAGTCACAATCCTGGGACTCCCTCCCTAACAGCACTGGGAGTACCTTCACAAAGACTGCAGCGGTTCAAGAAGGTGGCTCACCACCACCTTCTCGAGGGCAATCAGGGATGAGCAATAAATACTGGCCTTGCCAGCGACACCCAGATTCGGGAACCATAAAAAAAAACTTGCCATAGAGGAAATGCAGCGAAGGTTCACCAGACTGATTCCTGGGATGGGGGGGGGATTGTCCAATGAGGAGAGATTGAGTCGACTAGGCCTATATTCTCGAGTTTAGAAGAATGAGAGGTGATCTCATTGAAACATGCAAAAGTTTTACCGGGCTTGACTGGGTAGATGCAGGGAGGGTGTTTCCTTTGGTTGGGGAGTCGAGAACCAGGGGTTACAGTCTCAGAATAAAGGGTCGGCCATTTAGGACTGAGATGAGGAGAAATTTCTTCACTCACAGGGTGTTAAATCTTTGGAATTCTCTACTCCAGAGGTTATTCAAGACCGAGATCGATAGATTTTTGGATATTAAGGGAATCAAGGGATATGGGGATAGTGCAGGAAAGTGGAGTTGAGGTAGAAGATCTTATTGAATGGCGGGGCAGGCTCGAGGGACCGAATGGCCTACTGCTCCTAATTCTTATGTTCTTATGTGCATCATACTTTGTATAAAGCAGCAAGAAGTCACAACTGAACAACCTTTTGTAAACAAAAGAGAATGAAGGCTTATTCTTTCCTGCTGGATTTTATGATCTTGAAATGACTTTACCTCTGCACAAGGAGAGGAGCTAAGCAGATACCAAACTTCCAACAGAAAGATCAGTTAGCTCATAATTAGCCTGAGGATGTGCCTATTTAGACGATTTCCCACAGGATGTACTTGACCAGTGACCTTAAAGGGACAGGTTAAGTTAGCAGCTCAACTGTGTAACTGCTTGGGACTGAAAACTACCTGTGAGCAATGCCAATGGATATATGCTAGTTCTTCAAAAAAATGTCAAAGGACTTGCAAACGAAGAGAGGATAAAGCTGAAGACCGGTACAAATGGCTTGTGTGTTTTGGCTTTTTGATTAATTGGATTAGCTCATTGGAATTTATATGTTGCGACTTCATCGATATGTCTTGCATCTATTCTTTATTATATTCAACAATGCTCCGATACCCCGGCGGGTTCTTATATCTTAGCAGAAAATGGGTCCCATTGAACATTGGAAGTATATACTAAAGTTACAGAATTTGGGCTGCTGGACCGCCTCGCCTGCCTGATTTCAAAATGATTGCAGCATGAACTTAGTGTGGGAGACCACCATGATATTTTGCTCAATTATTCAATTGTAAAGCAACAAACATTTCATAGTTTCTATGTGATGTATTTTCCATTATGAATGTAGAAGGAAATTAATCATGTTGCAAAATAAAAGCATATTGTACAGGAAAAACCTTATGATCTGGGAATACTGATATTGTCTTATGGGTGTTTTAATAACAACCACATTTGTAGCAAATTTCCAAACTGGAGTCAGATGTTGGATCCTTGGACTAACATTAAGTTTGATGAGCAACTGTCACATCCTTGATTATAAATAGGGCGTGTTTCAACTATCCCAATAAACTTCTGTAGATTCTGATGAAGGATCGTCGACCCGAAACGTTAACTCTGCTTTTCATTCCACAGATGCTGCCTGGTCCGCTGAGATTTCCAGCATTTTCTGTTTTTATTTCAGATTCCAGCATCCGCAGTATTTTGCTTTTCTGTAGATTCTTCTTGCTGCAATTCATCAAACTTCACAACTGCAACTTAATCAGTTCAGCACTTCAAAAATTAGCATATTGGGAGTTTTAAGCTTATTAATGCTGATTTCTTTACTCTTCCCCATTCTCCTCTTCCTGATCCCTTCTTGTGTCATCTTCTAAGAATGAAGCTGGCAAAGGAGATGATGTGGTGAGGAAGTTGATGGCTCAGAACACTACTTAATGATCAGATACCAGAGAGTGTATTTGCTAGAAGTTGCAGTTAGATTATTCTTTTGCGCCCCCACCCCAGAGGAAGCACCTCACTACTGATGTTTTATTTTACAGCCAGATCTTGGGTCATCTCTGTCCAGAAAATGTACACATTTGCATTGAGTGTCAGCAGTTAAAATCCCAATCTTGAAACTTGCCTAGTTCTAAGATATTTAATGGAGGAACGGGGAGAGACCTATCTGATGTATATATTGTTTGTATCTGTTGAGTGTGCAAGGAATTTTGAAGCTTTGTTCCATTCATTTTGTAATGTAAAAACCCACTGGATTTTTCAACTGCCCATTTTGTCTCTTGATGACAAATTTCTGTTTAAAAGCACAGAAATGGAAGCATTTTCAAACTGGCACTGGCTGTTGCTGCATTCATTTGCTAGAGCAAGTTCCATGTGATTTATTTTTTCTCTCATTTCAACTACTTGTTAATTATGGCCCAGTTCTCTCTCTGCTGTATTTAATGTTACCCTATTATGAATACATTTTGGAGTATTTAATTTTCCTTCATCGCCTGAAATATATTTTTTAGAACCTTTAAATAATTCAGGTCATCTTTCTTGAGATAAAAATAGCATTTGGTGCCAATGAAGCTCTTGTAATTCACAGCTGCTATGTGTTGATGAAAATAAGTGTTTGTATATTTTAAGAGGCAGGTTACTGTGGGAACCAGGCTATTTAGTCACTGCTTATCAAATGCATTTGTATTGCATACTATGTCCTGTGTGCTATATCCATTTCATCGCAGTGTAGGCTGGCCTGTGCTGCCCCTGGGCCCCAAACCCACGCCTCTCCTGGGCCCCGATCACATCCCTCTACAATCTCTTGCCGCTCCTTCGCCCCGACCTCACCCTTCCTGCTGTACCTGCCCACGCTCCAATCAGCTACCTGGATCTTGGTGACATCCCTCATCACTGCCGTTGCTCTCCTGCTCCAGTATGTGCAGCTCCCTGGAGTGGTATACCGCACGCTGCTCCTTCCGCTCCCTGGCCGCCTGGGTCCGTGCAGCAGAGCTGGTCTTCAGTCGTCTTGGTTAATCCTTGCCACTGGATCAAGACCTAGCTCTGGCAAGTCCGTATGGTGGCTGGTGTGCAATGGCCACCACATGTTAAAAAAATCCACACACAGGCATCTTCCACCCATCAAGATTTAGTTCGGGACCTGGAATTTTAGGTTCTTCATTGAAACACCTTTAAATTTTTTGACGTGGAAGCAAGTCATCCTCGATTTGAGGAACTGCCTATGATAATGATCAAAGGCCAATTGTACTTCCAAAGCCACATGAGTAAGATAATGGGGAATGCACCTTTTGAAACTTACATACTTTTATTTCTAATTTTGAATGAAAAGAATGACATAAAATAACGTATGTTATTTCCTGCACTCTGGCAGCTCACACCCCCTATGGGAAGCTGCTCGAGACATTTCTTTCTATGCTATAGGAAAATGAAAGTTATTGTTTATCCACTTTGGTGGCAAAAACACGAAGGCAGAATATTATCTGAATGGCGGTAGATTAGGAAAAAGGGAGGTGCAACGAGACCTGGGTGTCATGGTACATCAGTCATTGAAAGTTGGCATGCAGGTACCGCAGGCGGTGAAGAAGTCAAATGGTATGTTGGCCTTCATAGCTAGGGATTTGAGTATAGGAGCGGGGAGGTCTTACTGCAGTTGTACAGGGCCATAGGGCCCAAGTTTCCACAGGATAAAAAAGGGGGGGCGCCCGTTTTTCACGCCTAAAACGGTGCCAGAAAAAAAACGCACTATTCTCGAGCGCTTTGCAGCTCCTTGTCTGTTTGGCGCGGAGCCTACACTCGCGCCGATTTTGTAAGTGGGAGGGGGCGGGTACTATTTAAATTAGTTTTTTTCCTGCCGGAATCGCTGCGCGTGCGCGTTGGAGCGTTCGCGCATGCTCAGTGTGAAAAAAACATTGGCACTCGACCATTTTTGTAGTTCTTTGTAGCTGTTTAATTTTTGAATTTTTTTTTAATAAAAGCACATTGCCATCAGCACTTACAGCTTTCTCACTGTCTCCTTCCCCTCCCTCCCCTCCATGGCAACAAACCGCTGTCTCCTTCCCCTCCCTCCCCTCCGCGGCGGCAAACCGCTGTTTCCTTCCTCTCCCTCCCCTCCGCGGCAACAAACCGCTGTCTCCTTCCCCTCCCTCCCCCACGCGGGCCGAACGGGCTCCTCCCCCCCGCGGGAAAGAACGGGCGCCTCCTCTCCCCTTCCCCTCTTCTCCCCCCCCCCCGCCCCCCCTGCGGGCAGAACGGGCGCCTCCCCCCTCCCCCGTGGGAAAGAACGGGCGCCTCAGGCTGACTGCAGAATTCTCCGTGCCTGAAGCACTTTCACACAGGTAGGAAGATGGTTTATTTAATCTTTTCTTTGCTTATAAATGTTTATTCAGGTTGGATTTATTTGTAGAAGTATAAATAAGGATTTATTGTAGAATTTAATCAGTTCCCTTCTCCTTTCCCCCCCCCCCCCCCCCCCACCTCATTCTGGACGCCTAATTTGTAACCTGCGCCTGATTTTTTAATGTGTAGAACAGGTTTTTTCAGTTCTACAAAAATCTTCACTTGCTCCATTCTACTTTAGTTTGGAGTACGTTTTCACTGTGGAAACTTTGATATCAGGCGTCAGTGGCCGGACACGCCCCCTTTTGAAGAAAAAATTCTGTTCCAAAGTAGAACTGTTCTACCTGACTAGAACTGCAGAAAAAAAAATGTGGAGAATTGCGATTTCTAAGATAGTCCGTTCTCCACCAGTTGCTCCTAAAAATCAGGCGCAAATCATGTGGAAACTTGGGCCCTTAGTGAGGCCTGACCTGGGATATTGTGTTCAGTTTTGGTCTCCAAATCTGAGGAAGGTTGTTCTTGCTATTGTGGGAATGCAGCGAAGGTTCACCAGACTGATTCCTGGGATGGCAGGACTGACATATGAGGAGAGACTGGGATCGATTGGGCCTTTATTCACTGGAGTTTAGAAGGATGAGAGGAGAAACATATAAAATTCTGACGGGATTGGACAGGTTAGATGCAGGAAGAATATTCCCGATGTTGGGGAAGTCCAGAACCAGGGGACATAGTCTAAGGATACGGGGTAAGCCATTTAGGACTGAGATGAGGAGAAACTTCTTCACTCAGAGAGTTGTTAACCTGTGGAATTCCATATCACAGAGTTGTTGATGCCAGTTCGTTGGATATATTCAAGAGGGAGTTTGATAAGGCCCTTACGGCTAAAGGGATCAAGGGGTATGGAGAGAAAGCAAGGAAAGGGGTACTGAGGTGAATGATCAGCCATGATCTTATTGAATGGTGGTGCAGGCTCGAAGGGCCGAATGGCCTACTCCTGCACCTATTTTCTATGTTTCTATAAAGATCTTACAAACAAAATGTTTGCCAGATAGCCATGAAAGAAAGATTTGCATTTATATAGCGCCTTTCATGACCACCAGACGCCTGAAAGCACTTTACAGCCAATGAAGTATTTTTTGAAGTATAGTCACTGTTGTAATCTAGGAAACGCGGCAGCCAATTTGAGCCCAAGCAAACTCCCACAAACAGCAATGTGATAATGACCAGATAATTTTTTTTTTGTTAAGTTGATTGAGAATAAATATTGGCCAGGACACCGGGGATAACTCCCCTGCGCTTTTTCGAAATGGTGACATGGGATCTTTTACGTCCACTTGGGAGAGCAGATGGGACCTCGGTTTAACGTCTCATCCAAAATACGGGACCTCTGACAGTGCAGCGCTCCTTCAGCACTGCACTGCAGTGCAGTGTCAACCTAGATTTTTTGTGCTCAAGTCCCTGGAGTGGGACTTGAACCCACAACTTTCTGACTCGGAGGCAAGTGAGCCACAGCTGAGCAATATATGTAATACTAGTTGTATTTGTTGTTTAGAAAAAAAGGTAAATGGATACCCAACCAGGAAGAATGATATTGGGAAGGTTGCCCAAATACTTGGGTTTTGACATTTAAAAAATGGAGAGTGGTGGAAAATGAAGGAGTTTAGGGAAGGACTGTGGTGATTGAAGACTGAGATAAAGCTCTACCTTCAGTCAGGCGGGATTATTTCATCTGATGCTCTGATGGTATTCTTGTTCAGTTCTTGTACAGGGCCTTGGTGAGACCACACCTGGAGCACTGTGCACAGTTTGGTCTCTTTATCTAAGGAAGGATATACTTGCCTTGGAGGCGGTGCAAGAAGGTTCACTAGATTGGTTCCTGGAATGAGAGTGGCTGTATTATGATAGATTGTGTAGAATGGACCTATTCTCTCTCGCGTTTAGAAGAATGAGAGGTGATCTAATAGAAACATACAAGATTTTGAAGGATTGATCGGGTACTGGCTGACGGGTTGCTTCCCCTGGCTGGAGTATCTAAAACTAGGGGCACAGTCTCAGGATAAGGGATAGGCCATTTAAGACAGATATTGGGAGGAATTTCTTCACTCAGAGGGTTATGAATCTTTGGAATTCTCTGCCCCAGAGGCTGTGGCTGCTCAGTCTCTGAATATTTTCAAGGTTGAGATAGATAGATTTTTGGAATCTAGGGGAATCAAGCGATATGGTGATTGGGCGGGAAAGTGGAGTTGAGGTCGATGATCAGCCATCTTAGATGCCGGAGCAGGCTCGAGGGGCTGTATGGCCTACTCCTCCTATTTCTTATGTTCTTAGTATCAGGCTGAAACAATTTTGCTGCAGGCATAGGAGTTGGTCACCTGGCTTCCTTCTTGGTTCGGGAAGTTTTGTTTGTCATCTGTGGAGACCTGAAGAATGAAAATATAAATTGTCAGTTTTGTACTGAGAGAGTGTAATTACAAAATTAAAATTCAATGAGATTGTTGCCCAAGTGTTAAAAATAGTTGTGACTTGTCCTCCTAGGTAAAGGTTTCTTCTTTATATGCAGTCTTTAATAAGTCCCACTTGCCCGTCACCCTGATCCTTGCTGATCAACATTGGCTCCCAAAACCTAAAGCTTGATTTTTTTTTTAATGTTTAAATCCCTCCACGAACTTGCCCTTCTCTATTCTTTGAACCTCCTATCTCTGCAACCCTTCCTGAGCTCTCTTCTTTTTACTCTGGTCTTTTGCATATTCCACAACATTGGCGACCATGGCTTTAGTAATTTCGGACTCATGATCTGAAATTTCCCACCTGAACCCTTCTATCTTTTCTTTGCCTTCAAAACTAAACTTTTTTGATTAAGCTTTTAGCCAATCCCTCGTAATTGATTCTTTGGTTTGGTATCTGTTTCCTTGTCTCTGAAATCTGTGGACTTTTCTTTACATCAAAGGCTCTTGTATAAATGCTGGGTGTTATTATTATGACTGAGTGTCATATCTACATGGAGAGACTCTGGAGGTCATTAGCAGTCCAGAAACGGAGGTTAGAGCATTTTTAAGGGCAAGTTATAGGGGGACTGTAGTCATTAAGCAGTTGGAAATAACTTAAATAAGACACCTATTCCATATCAGCTGGGTAAAAACGTGGCCAAGCATCTTGAAAGTCGGACAGGGAATCCAGATAAATAGCATTTGGAATAGTTGGAGTAATGTACTATATTTATTCATCTTCATCATCATAGGCAGTCCCTCGGAATCGAGGAAGACTTGCTTCCACTCTTAAAATGAGTTCTTAGGTGGCTGAACAGTCTAATACAAGAACCACAGTCTCACAGGTGGGATAGATAGTCGTTGAGGGAAGAGGTGAGTGGGACTGGTTATAGTATGCAGATTGTCAACTGAATAAATGCCTCGTATGGGTACACACAGACCAGGGGTTTTCTAACTCATGAGTGACCATTTCGAGATGTATGTCCGGAATGTTTGGTATTATGTAGCTGTAGTTGAAAAGGGAGATTGGTCTGTAGCAATAATGTGTAGGGTATCCAAGGATTAGCCCATCAGTGTTTCCTTGCAGTTTACCTGAGTGAGACAGAAACTACTATCTTCAGGCAGCACGTGATGAGGACTGTAAAGGTTGATTTGACGAGCACCACCAGGTACTTGTGTGTATGCAGCTTAAAGGTGTCGCCGTTGGCTTATTTGGTCACACTTTCACTTCAGCCATTTAGTTGTGGGTTATAGAATGGTTGAATGGTTAGAATCATAGAATGGTTACAGCACAGAAAAGGCCATTTGGCCCGTCGAACCTGTGCCGGCTCTCTGCAAGAACACATCAGCTACTCCCGCTCCCTTTCCCCATAGGCCTGCAATTTTTTTTTCTTCAGGTGCTTATCCAATTCCCTTTTGAAAGCCAGAATTGAATCTGCCTCCATTACCCTTTCAGGCAGTGAATTCCAGATCCTAACCACTCACTGCGTAGTTTTTCCTCATGTCGCCTTTGATCCTTCTGCCAATCACCTTAAATCTGTGTCCTCTGGTTTTTCACCCAGTTTCTATCTAGACCCCTCATGAATTAAAACACCTCCATCAAATCTCCTTTCAATCTTTAAGGAGAACAACCCCGGCTTCTCCAGTCTATCCACGTAACTGAAGTCCCTCATCCCTGGAGTCATTCTTGTGAATCTTTTATGCACCGTCTGTTAAGGCCTTCGCATCCTTCCAAAAGTGAGGTGCCCAGAATTGAATACACTACTCTAGTTAAAGCAGAACCAGCGTTTTATGAAGGTTCATCATAACTTCCTTGCTTTTGTACTCTGCCTCTATTTATGAAGCTCAGGATCCCATATGGTTTTTTAACCACTTTCTCATCCTGCCCTGCCACCTTCAAAGATTTGTGTACATTTACCCAAGGTCTCTCTATTCCTGCACCCCCTTTAGAATTGTACCCTTTTAGTTTATATTGTCTTTTGTTCTTCCTACCAAAATGTGTCACTTCGCACTTTTCTGCGTTAAATTTCATTTGACACGTGCCTGCACATTCCACCAGCCTGTCTGTCTGTCTTGAAGTGTCTCACCTTTTGTATCATCTGCAAATTTTGAAATTGTGCCCTGCACATCCAAGTCTAAGTCATTAATGTATATCAAGAAAAGCAGTGATCCGATCCTTGGTGAAAGCCACTGTATATACCATCCTCCAGTCTGAAAAACAACTGTTCACTACTATTCTCTGTTTCCTGTCATCTGGCCAATTTTGCATCCATGCTGCCATTTATTCCATGGGATTCAACTTTGCTGGCAAACTTATTATGTGGCACTTTATCAAACACTTTTTGGAAGGGGTTCATTCCCCACTCCAGAGATTTGAGCATATAATCTAGTCCGGCACTTCAGTGCAGTAGTGAGGGTGTGCTGCATTGTTGGAGAGTTTAAAAAAAAATGTTCCAAGGATGTGCACGTCGTGGCAAGGCCAGCATTTATTGCCCATCCCTAATTGCCCTTGAGAGGGTGATGGTGAACTGCCGCCTTGAACCGCTGCAGTCCGTGTGGTAAAGAAAGACTTGCATTTATAATAGCACCTTTTACAACCACCGGACATCCCAAAAAGCTTTACAGCCAATGAAGTACATTTTGAAGTAGTCACTGTTGTAATGTAGGAAATGAGACACCCAATTTCTGCACAAAAAGCTCCCACAAACCGCAAGGTGATAACAACCAGATAATCTATTTTAGTGATGTTGATTTTATGTCCACCTGAGAGGGTAGATGGACCTCGGCTTAACGTCTTATCCAAATGCAGAACCTCTGCCAGTGCAGCAATCCCTCAGCACTGTACTTGATTTTTGTGCTCTGGTCTTTGGAGTGGGACTTGAACCAACAACCTTTTGATTCGAAGGCAATAGTGCTACCAACTGAACCACAGCGAACACTCAAATTAAATCTGATCAAACAATGCAATAAAATCTGAACTGGAAATCATTGGCACTCTTACTCTTTTGTTCATTTCACAACTGCCATGCAAAACAAAACTAATTAAAAATTGATGCACCTTAAATAACAAAATTAGCAATTGGATACTTCACAAAAAACACTTTTCCTTTCACCTCATGCACACCCATGAAAAGGCTTTGGGGAGTCAGGAGGCGAGACACATGGCGCAGAATACCCAGCCTCCGACCTCTTGTTGCTACAGTATTTGTGGCTGGTCCAGTTAAGTTTCTGGTCAGTGGTGATATTTGGGGATTTTGGTGATGGTAATGCCATTGAATTTCAAGGGGTGGTGATTAGACTCTTTTTTGTTGGAGATGATCATTGCCTGGCACTTGTACGGTGCAAATGTTACTTGCTACTCATCAGCCCAAGCCTGAATGTCGTCCAGATCTTGCTTCTCATGGGCATGCCCTGCTTAATTATCTGAGGAGTTGCGAATGGAACTGAATACTACAATCATCAGTGAACATTCCCACTTCTGACATCATGGAGGGAAGGTTGTTGATGAAAATGGTTGGACCTAGGAAATTGCTCTGAAGAATTCCTGCAGTTATGTCCTGGGCTGAAATGATTGACCTCTAACAACCATAACTATCTTCCTTTGTGTTAGGTATGATTCCAGCCAGTGGAGAGTTTCCCCCCTGATTCCCGTTGACTTCCATTTTATTAGGGCACCTTGATGCTACATTGTCAAATGCTGCCTTTATGTCAAGGGCAGTCATTCTTGCCTCACCTCTGGAATTCAGCTTTTGTTAATGATTGGACTAAGGCTGTAATGAGGATTGGAGTAGAGTGGTCCTGGCGGAACTCAAACTGAGCGTCGGTGAGCGGGTTATTGGTGAGAGCAAGGAGGAGAAGCAGCGTCGAGTCCGGATGCCTACAAGAGGCCCATTTGTCGCAGTCGGGGAGCCGGAGAGCGAGGAGGAGGAGCAGCGTCAAGTCGGGAGGCCTACAAGAGGCCAGCTGGTGCAGCTGCAGCGGGGAGGCAAAAAAGTAGTAGAAAGAAATCGAAAGGTGACGTCACAGCCAAGGGGGTAAGTGATTGGCTGGTGATTGATGAGTACTTTTTCTTTTCTCTATCAGTAAGTAACCTTTAGCATTGTTGTTGCCAATTTAAGTTAATCTAAGGGTTAAGACATGGCAGGAGAGCTCGGACATGTGTTATGTTCCTCCTGTACTATGTGGGAAGTCAGGGATGCTTCCGGTGCCCCTGACGACTACGTGTGTGGGAAGTGTGTCCGCCTCCAGCTCCTGACGGCCTGCATTGCAGCACTGGAGCCGCAGGTGGATTCACTCTGGAGCATGCACGATGCTGAGATTGACGTGAATAACACATTTAGCGAGTTGGTCTCGCCACAGGTGAAAGGTACACAGCCAGATAGTAAATGGGTGACCAAGAGGAAGAGCAGTGGAAGGAAGGTAGTGCAGGGATCCCCTGCCGTCATCCCCCTGCAAAACAGATACATCGCTTTGGGTACTCTTGAGGGGGATGACTCACCAGGGGAAGGCAGCAGCAGCCAAGTTCATGGCACCGTGGGTGGCTCTGCTGCACAGGAGGGCAGGAAAAAGAGTGGGAGAGCTATCGTGATAGGGCATTCGATTGTAAGGGGAATAGTTAGGCGTTTCTGCGGCCGCAACCGAGACTTCAGGATGGTATGTTGCCTCCCTGGTGCAAGGATCAAGGATGGGTGAACAGCCAGTTGTCGTGGTGCACATTGGTACCAACGATATAGGTAAAAAAACGGGATGAGATCCTACGAGACGAATTTGAGGAGCTAGGAGCTAAATTTAAAAAGTAGGACCTCAAAAGTAGTAATCTCAGGATTGCTACCAGTGCCACGTGCTAGTCAGAGTAGGAATCGCAGGATAGCTCAGATGAATACGTGGCTTGAGCAGTGGTGCAAAAGGGAGGGATTCAAATTCCTGGGACATTGGAAACGGGGGAGGTGGGACCAGTACAAACCGGACGGTCTGCACCTGGGCAGGACCGGAACCAATGTCCTCGGGGGAGTATTTGCTAGTGCTGTTGGGGAGGAGTTAAACTAACATGGCAGGGGGATGGGAACCTTTGCAGGGAGACAGAGGGAAATAAAATGGAGGCAGAAGCAAAAGATAGAAAGAAGATTAGTATAAGTGGAGGGCAGGGAAACCCCAAGGCAAAAAACAAAAAGGGCCACATTACAGCAAAATTCTAAAGGGGCAAAGTGTGTTAAAAAGACAAACCTGAAGGCTCTGTGCCTCAATGCGAGGAGTATTCGGAATAAGGTGGACGAATGAACTGCGCAGACAGCAGTTAACGGATATGATGTAATTGGCATCACGGAGACATGGCTCCAGGGTGACCAAGGCTGGGAACTCAACATCCAGGGGTATTCAACATTTAGGAAGGATAGGCAGAGAGGAAAAGGAGGCGGGATGGCGTTGCTGGTTAAAGAGGAAATTAATGCCAGAGTAAGGAGGGACATTAGCCTGGATGATGTGGAATTGGTGTGAGTGGAGCTGCGGAATACCAATGGGCAGAAAACGCGAGTGGGAGTTGTGTACAGACCACCAAACAGTAGTGGTG